>NC_058080.1:240371365-240671365 GCF_014858855.1 Bufo gargarizans
TGCAATATAATGGTAAAATGAAAATAAAAATAGGATTGAATGAGGAAGTGCCCTGGAGTCCAATAATATATGGTTATGGGGAGGTAGTTAATGTCTAATCTGGACAAGGGACGGACAGGTCCTGTGGGATCCATGCCTGGTTCATTTTTATGAACGTCAGCTTGTCCACATTGGCTGTAGACAGGCGGCTGCGTTTGTCTGTAATGACGCCCCCTGCCGTGCTGAATACACGTTCAGACAAAACGCTGGCTGCCGGGCAGGCCAGCACCTCCAAGGCATAAAAGGCTAGCTCTGGCCACGTGGACAATTTAGAGACCCAGAAGTTGAATGGGGCCGAACCATCAGTCAGTACGTGGAGGGGTGTGCACACGTACTGTTCCACCATGTTAGTGAAATGTTGCCTCCTGCTAACACGTTGCGTATCAGGTGGTGGTGCAGTTAGCTGTGGCGTGTTGACAAAAGTTTTCCACATCTCTGCCATGCTAACCCTGCCCTCAGAGGAGCTGGCCGTGACACAGCTGCCTTGGCGACCTCTTGCTCCTCCTCTGCCTTGGCCTTGGGCTTCCACTTGTTCCCCTGTGACATTTGGGAATGCTCTCAGTAGCGCGTCTACCAACGTGCGCTTGTACTCGCGCATCTTCCTATCACGCTCCAGTGCAGGAAGTAAGGTGGGCACATTGTCTTTGTAGCGTGGATCCAGCAGGGTGGCAACCCAGTAGTCCGCACAGGTTAAAATGTGGGCAACTCTGCTGTCGTTGCGCAGGCACTGCAGCATGTAGTCGCTCATGTGTGCCAGGCTGCCCAGGGGTAAGGACAAGCTGTCCTCTGTGGGAGGCGTATCGTCATCGTCCTGCCTTTCCCCCCAGCCACGCACCAGTGATGGACCCGAGCTGCGTTGGGTGCCACCCCGCTGTGACCATGCTTCATCCTCATCCTCCTCCACCTCCTCCTCATCCTCGTCCTCCTCGTCCTCCAGTAGTGGGCCCTGGCTGGCCACATTTGTACCTGGCCTCTGCTGTTGCCAAAAACCTCCCTCTGAGTCACTTCGAAGAGACTGGCCTGAAAGTGCTAAAAATGACCCCTCTTCCTCCTCCTCCTCCTCCTCCTCCTGGGCCACCTCCTCTTCCATCATCGCCCTAAGTGTTTTCTCAAGGAGACATAGAAGTGGTATTGTAACGCTGATAACGGTGTCATCGCCACTGGCCATGTTGGTGGAGTACTCGAAACAGCGCAACAGGGCACACAGGTCTCGCATGGAGGCCCAGTCATTGGTGGTGAAGTGGTGCTGTTCTGTAGTGCGACTGACCCGTGCGTGCTGCAGCTGAAACTCCACTATGGCCTGCTGCTGCTCGCACAGTCTGTCCAGCATGTGCAAGGTGGAGTTCCACCTGGTGGGCACGTCGCATATGAGGCGGTGAGCGGGAAGGCCGAAGTTACGCTGTAGCGCAGACAGGCGAGCAGCAGCAGGATGTGAACCCCGGAAGCGCGAACAGACGGCCCGCACTTTATGCAGCAGCTCTGACATGTCGGGGTAGTTGTGAATGAACTTCTGCACCACCAAATTCAGCACATGCGCCAAGCAAGGGATGTGCGTCAAATTGGCTAGTCCCAGAGCTGCAACGAGATTTCGCCCATTATCACACACCACCAGGCCGGGCTTGAGGCTCACCGGCAGCAACCACTCGTCGGTCTGTTGTTCTATACCCCGCCACAACTCCTGTGCGGTGTGGGGCCTGTCCCCCAAACATATGAGTTTCAGAATGGCCTGCTGACGTTTACCCCGGGCTGTGCTGAAGTTGGTGGTGAAGGTGTGTGGCTGACTGGATGAGCAGGTGGAAGAAGAGGAGGAGGAAGCCGAGAAGGAGGAGGTGGCAACAGGAGGCAAAGAATGTTGCCCTGCGATCCTTGGCGGCGGAAGGACGTGCGCCAAACAGCTCTCCGCCTGGGGCCCAGCTGCCACTACATTTACCCAGTGTGCAGTTAGGGAGATATAGCGTCCCTGGCCGTGCTTACTGGTCCACGTATCTGTGGTTAGGTGGACCTTGCCACAGATGGCGTTGCGCAGTGCACACTTGATTTTATCGGATACTTGGTTGTGCAGGGAAGGCACGGCTCTCTTGGAGAAGTAGTGCCGGCTGGGAACAACATACTGTGGGACAGCAAGCGACATGAGCTGTTTGAAGCTGTCTGTGTCCACCAGCCTAAATGACAGCATTTCATAGGCCAGTAGTTTAGAAATGCTGGCATTCAGGGCCAGGGATCGAGGGTGGCTAGGTGGGAATTTACGCTTTCTATCAAATGTTTGTGAGATGGAGAGCTGAACGCTGGCGTGTGACATGGTTGAGACGCTTGGTGACGGAGGTGGTGGTGGTGGTGTTGGTGGTACATCCCCTGTTTGCTGGGCGGCAGGTGCCAACGTTCCTCCAGAGGCGGAGGAAGAGGCCGAGGCGGCAGCAGCAGAATAGGCCGAGGCGGCAGCAGCAGAAGAGGTAGCAGGGGGAGCCTGAGTGACTTCCTTGGTTTTAAGGTGTTTACTCCACTGCAGTTCATGCTTTGCATGCAGGTGCCTGGTCATGCAGGTTGTGCTCAGGTTCAGAACGTTAATGCCTCGCTTCAGGCTCTGATGGCACAGCGTGCAAACCACTCGGGTCTTGTCGTCAGCACATTGTTTGAAGAAGTGCCATGCCAGGGAACTCCTTGAAGCTGCCTTTGGGGTGCTCGGTCCCAGATGGCGGCGGTCAGTAGCAGGCGGAGTCTCTTGGCGGCGGGTGTTCTGCTTTTGCCCACTGCTCCCTCTTTTGCTACGCTGTTGGCTCGGTCTCACCACTGCCTCTTCCTCCGAACTGTGAAAGTCAGTGGCACGACCTTCATTCCATGTGGGGTCTAGGACCTCATCGTCCCCTGCATCGTCTTCCACCCAGTCTTGATCCCTGACCTCCTGTTCAGTCTGCACACTGCAGAAAGACGCAGCAGTTGGCACCTGTGTTTCGTCATCATCAGAGACATGCTGAGGTGGTATTCCCATGTCCTCATCATCAGGAAACATAAGTGGTTGTGCGTCAGTGCATTCTATGTCTTTCACCGCTGGGGAAGGGCTAGGTGGATGCCCTTGGGAAACCCTGCCAGCGGAGTCTTCAAACAGCATAAGAGACTGCTGCATAACTTGAGGCTGAGACAGTTTCCCTGGTATGCATGGGGGTGATGTGACAGACTGATGGGGTTGGTTTTCAGGCGCCATCTGTGCGCTTTCTGCAGAAGACTGGGTGGGAGATAATGTGAACGTGCTGGATCCACTGTCGGCCACCCAATTGACTAATGCCTGTACCTGCTCAGGCCTTACCATCCTTAGAACGGCATTGGGCCCCACCATATATCGCTGTAAATTCTGGCGGCTACTGGGACCTGAGGTAGTTGGTACACTAGGACGTGTGGATGTGGCAGAACGGCCACGTCCTCTCCCAGCACCAGAGGGTCCACTAACACCACCACGACCATGTCCACGTCCGCGTCCCTTACTAGATGTTTTTCTCATTGTTATGGTTCACCACAACAACAAATATATTATTTGGCCCAATGTATTGTATTCAAATTCAGCGGGATATAAATTTGAGGCCTAGTATTTAGGCGCTGGGTGACCGGTATGGATTTAGTGACAGAATTAGACTTGGAAATGCACAGAAGCGTGTGTGTGAAGTTATTCTGAATGACCCTATGTGCACCTTCAATATGATCTACCCTTTTAGGGATAGATTTCAAATAGCTCTGATATAGCAGAAACGACTAAATTATGAAATTGCTAAATTGGGAATTGTATTTCAACCCAGAACAAAAAATGTGCTTTGACGGACACTAAATAACTTTCCCAGCCACAACAGGACAGCGGTAACGAGAGATTTAGCGGGATATAAATTTGAGGCCTAGTATTTAGGCGCTGGGTGACAGGTATGGGTTTAGTGACAGAATTAGATTTGGAAATGCACAGTAGCGGGTGTGTGAAGTTATTCTGAATGACCCTATGTGCACCTTGAATATTATATACCCTTTTAGGGATAGATTTCAAATAGCTCTGATATAGCAGAAACCACTAAATTATGAAATTGCTAAATTGGGAATTGTATTTCAACCCAGAACAAGAAATGTGCTTGAACGGACACTAAATAACTCGCCCAGCTACAGCACTAGGGACAGATTTAGCGGGATATAAATTTGAGGCCTAGTATTTAGGCGCTGGGTGACAGGTATGGGTTTAGTGACAGAATTAGACTTGGAAATACACAGTAGCGGGTGTGTGTGAAGTTATTCTGAATGACCCAATGTGCACCTTGAATATTATATACCCTTTTAGGGATAGATTTCAAATAGCTCTGATATAGCAGAAACCACTAAATTATGAAATTGCTAAATTGGGAATTGTATTTCAACCCAGAACAAAAAATGTGCTTTGACGGACACTAAATATCTTGCCCAGCAACAACAGTACAGCGGTAACGAGAGATTTAGCAGGATATAAATTTGAGGCCTAGTATTTAGGCGCTGGGTGACAGGTATGGGTTTAGTGACAGAATTAGACTTGAAAATACACAGTAGCGGGCGTGTGTGAAGTTATTCTGAATGACCCAATGTGCACCTTGAATATTATATACCCTTTTAGGGATAGATTTCAAATAGCTCTGATATAGCAGAAACCACTAAATTATGAAATTGCTAAATTGGGAATTGTATTTCAACCCAGAACAAAAAATGTGCTTTGACGGACACTAAATATCTTGCCCAGCAACAACAGTACAGCGGTAACGAGAGATTTAGCAGGATATAAATTTGAGGCCTAGTATTTAGGCGCTGGGTGACAGGTATGGGTTTAGTGACAGAATTAGACTTGAAAATACACAGTAGCGGGTGTGTGTGAAGTTATTCTGAATGACCCAATGTGCACCTTGAATATTATATACCCTTTTAGGGATAGATTTCAAATAGCTCTGATATAGCAGAAACCACTAAATTATGAAATTGCTAAATTGGGAATTGTATTTCAACCCAGAACAAAAAATGTGCTTTGACGGACACTAAATATCTTGCCCAGCAACAACAGTACAGCGGTAACGAGAGATTTAGCAGGATATAAATTTGAGGCCTAGTATTTAGGCGCTGGGTGACAGGTATGGGTTTAGTGACAGAATTAGACTTGAAAATACACAGTAGCGGGTGTGTGTGAAGTTATTCTGAATGACCCAATGTGCACCTTGAATATTATATACCCTTTTAGGGATAGATTTCAAATAGCTCTGATATAGCAGAAACCACTAAATTATGAAATTGCTAAATTGGGAATTGTACTTCAACCCAGAACAAAAAATGTGCTTTGACGGACACTAAATATCTTTCCAAGCAACAACAGTACAGCGGTAACGAGAGATTTAGCAGGATATAAATTTGAGGCCTAGTATTTAGGCGCTGGGTGACAGGTATGGGTTTAGTGACAGAATTAGACTTGGAAATACACAGTAGCGGGTGTGTGTGAAGTTATTCTGAATGACCCAATGTGCACCTTGAATATTATATACCCTTTTAGGGATAGATTTCAAATAGCTCTGATATAGCAGAAACCACTAAATTATGAAATTGCTAAATTGGGAATTGTACTTCAACCCAGAACAAAAAATGTGCTTTGACGGACACTAAATAACTTTCCCAGCTACAACAGGACAGCGGTAACGAGAGATTTAGCGGGATATAAATTTGAGGCCTAGTATTTAGGCGCTGGGTGACAGGTATGGGTTTAGTGACAGAATTAGACTTGGAAATACACAGTAGCGGGTGTGTGTGAAGTTATTCTGAATGACCCTATGTGCACCTTCAATATGATCTACCCTTTTAGGGATAGATTTCAAATAGCTCTGATATAGCAGAAACCACTAAATTATGAAATTGCTAAATTGGGAATTGTATTTCAACCCAGAAGAAAAAATGTGCTTTGACGGACACTAAATAACTTTCCCAGCTACAACAGGACAGCGGTAACGAGAGATTTAGCAGGATATAAATTTGAGGCCTAGTATTTAGGCGCTGGGTGACAGGTATGGGTTTAGTGACAGAATTAGACTTGAAAATACACAGTAGCGGGTGTGTGTGTGAAGTTATTCTGAATGACCCAATGTGCACCTTGAATATTATATACCCTTTTAGGGATAGATTTCAAATAGCTCTGATATAGCAGAAACCACTAAATTATGAAATTGCTAAATTGGGAATTGTACTTCAACCCAGAACAAAAAATGTGCTTTGACGGACACTAAATATCTTTCCAAGCAACAACAGTACAGCGGTAACGAGAGATTTAGCAGGATATAAATTTGAGGCCTAGTATTTAGGCGCTGGGTGACAGGTATGGGTTTAGTGACAGAATTAGACTTGGAAATACACAGTAGCGGGTGTGTGTGAAGTTATTCTGAATGACCCAATGTGCACCTTGAATATTATATACCCTTTTAGGGATAGATTTCAAATAGCTCTGATATAGCAGAAACCACTAAATTATGAAATTGCTAAATTGGGAATTGTACTTCAACCCAGAACAAAAAATGTGCTTTGACGGACACTAAATAACTTTCCCAGCTACAACAGGACAGCGGTAACGAGAGATTTAGCGGGATATAAATTTGAGGCCTAGTATTTAGGCGCTGGGTGACAGGTATGGGTTTAGTGACAGAATTAGACTTGGAAATACACAGTAGCGGGTGTGTGTGAAGTTATTCTGAATGACCCTATGTGCACCTTCAATATGATCTACCCTTTTAGGGATAGATTTCAAATAGCTCTGATATAGCAGAAACCACTAAATTATGAAATTGCTAAATTGGGAATTGTATTTCAACCCAGAAGAAAAAATGTGCTTTGACGGACACTAAATAACTTTCCCAGCTACAACAGGACAGCGGTAACGAGAGATTTAGCAGGATATAAATTTGAGGCCTAGTATTTAGGCGCTGGGTGACAGGTATGGGTTTAGTGACAGAATTAGACTTGAAAATACACAGTAGCGGGTGTGTGTGAAGTTATTCTGAATGACCCAATGTGCACCTTGAATATTATATACCCTTTTAGGGATAGATTTCAAATAGCTCTGATATAGCAGAAACCACTAAATTATGAAATTGCTAAATTGGGAATTGTACTTCAACCCAGAACAAAAAATGTGCTTTGACGGACACTAAATATCTTTCCAAGCAACAACAGTACAGCGGTAACGAGAGATTTAGCAGGATATAAATTTGAGGCCTAGTATTTAGGCGCTGGGTGACAGGTATGGGTTTAGTGACAGAATTAGACTTGGAAATACACAGTAGCGGGTGTGTGTGAAGTTATTCTGAATGACCCAATGTGCACCTTGAATATTATATACCCTTTTAGGGATAGATTTCAAATAGCTCTGATATAGCAGAAACCACTAAATTATGAAATTGCTAAATTGGGAATTGTACTTCAACCCAGAACAAAAAATGTGCTTTGACGGACACTAAATAACTTTCCCAGCTACAACAGGACAGCGGTAACGAGAGATTTAGCGGGATATAAATTTGAGGCCTAGTATTTAGGCGCTGGGTGACAGGTATGGGTTTAGTGACAGAATTAGACTTGGAAATACACAGTAGCGGGTGTGTGTGAAGTTATTCTGAATGACCCTATGTGCACCTTCAATATGATCTACCCTTTTAGGGATAGATTTCAAATAGCTCTGATATAGCAGAAACCACTAAATTATGAAATTGCTAAATTGGGAATTGTATTTCAACCCAGAACAAATGATGTGCTTTGACGGACACTAAATAACTTTCCCAGCTACAACAGGACAGCGGTAACGAGAGATTTAGCAGGATATAAATTTGAGGCCTAGTATTTAGGCGCTGGGTGACAGGTATGGGTTTAGTGACAGAATTAGACTTGAAAATACACAGTAGCGGGTGTGTGTGAAGTTATTCTGAATGACCCAATGTGCACCTTGAATATTATATACCCTTTTAGGGATAGATTTCAAATAGCTCTGATATAGCAGAAACCACTAAATTATGAAATTGCTAAATTGGGAATTGTACTTCAACCCAGAACAAAAAATGTGCTTTGACGGACACTAAATAACTTTCCCAGCTACAACAGGACAGCGGTAACGAGAGATTTAGCAGGATATAAATTTGAGGCCTAGTATTTAGGCGCTGGGTGACAGGTATGGGTTTAGTGACAGAATTAGACTTGAAAATACACAGTAGCGGGTGTGTGTGAAGTTATTCTGAATGACCCAATGTGCACCTTGAATATTATATACCCTTTTAGGGATAGATTTCAAATAGCTCTGATATAGCAGAAACCACTAAATTATGAAATTGCTAAATTGGGAATTGTACTTCAACCCAGAACAAAAAATGTGCTTTGACGGACACTAAATAACTTTCCCAGCTACAACAGGACAGCGGTAACGAGAGATTTAGCGGGATATAAATTTGAGGCCTAGTATTTAGGCGCTGGGTGACCGGTATGGATTTAGTGACAGAATTAGACTGGGATATGGCCAAAAAATAACCACACTATTGCTGGTTAAATGCACTTGGTGACGGGCGCAGCTTGCCCCTGATGTAGTATATGGCCAAAAAATGAACAGACTATTGCTGGTTAAATGCACTTGGTGTCACAGCTTGACCAACCACACTACTGAGGGTTAAATGCACTTGGTGACGGGCGCAGCTTGCCCCTGATGTAGTATATGGCCAAAAAATAAACAGACTATTGCTGGTTAAATGCACTTGGTGTGACAGCTTCACCCTGATGTAGGCTTTAGCCAGAAAACAACCACACCATTGAGGGTTAAATGCACTTGGTGACAGGCGCAGCTTGCCCCTGATTTTGTATATGGCCAAAAAATGAACAGACTATTGCTGGTTAAATGCACTTGGTGTGACAGCTTCACCCTGATGTAGGCTTTAGCCAAAAAACAACCACACCATTGAGGGTTAAATGCACTTGGTGACAGGCGCAGCTTGCCCCTGATTTTGTATATGGCCAAAAAATGAACAGACTATTGCTGGTTAAATGCACTTGGTGTGACAGCTTCACCCTGATGTAGGCTTTAGCCAAAAAACAACCACACCATTGAGGGTTAAATGCACTTGGTGACAGGCGCAGCTTGCCCCTGATTTTGTATATGGCCAAAAAATGAACAGACTATTGCTGGTTAAATGCACTTGGTGTGACAGCTTCACCCTGATGTAGGCTTTAGCCAAAAAACAACCACACCATTGAGGGTTAAATGCACTTGGTGACAGGCGCAGCTTGCCTCTGATTTTGTATATGGCCAAAAAATGAACAGACTATTGCTGGTTAAATGCACTTGGTGTGACAGCTTCACCCTGATGTAGGCTTTAGCCAAAAAACAACCACACCATTGAGGGTTAAATGCACTTGGTCGCAGCTTGTGCTGGCGCACCACAAGACACAAAATGGCCGCCGATCACCCCAGAAAAATGTGACTGACAAACGGTCTGGGCAGCCTAAAAACAGTGAGCAATTGAGGATCAGCAGCTCAATGATCCACAGCTGCAGATCGATCAGTTAATCAAGTCCTTTGGAGGAGTTAATCTGCCTAATCTCGCCCTACTGTCGCAGCCGCAACCTCTCCCTACGCTAATCAGAGCAGAGTGACGGGCGGCGCTATGTGACTCCAGCTTAAATAGAGGCTGGGTCACATGGTGCTCTGGCCAATCACAGCCATGCCAATAGTAGGCATGGCTGTGATGGCCTCTTGGGGCAAGTAGTATGACGCTTGTTGATTGGCTGCTTTGCAGCCTTTCAAAAAGCGCCAAGAAAGCGTCACAAAAGCGCCAAGAAAGCGGCGAACACCGAACCCGAACCCGGACTTTTACGAAAATGTCCGGGTTCGGGTCCGTGTCACGGACACCCCAAAATTCGGTACGAACCCGAACTATACAGTTCGAGTTCGCTCATCCCTACACACAGGTCTTGCATGGAGGCCCACTCATTGGTGGTGAAGTGGTGCTGTTCCTCAGAGTGCTTCACCCGTGCGTGCTGCAGCTAAAACTCCACTATCGCCTGCTGCTGCTCGCACAGTCTGGCCAGCGTGTGCAAGGTGGAGTTCCACCCTGTGGGCAAGTCGCATATGAGGCGGTGAGCGGGAAGGCTGAAGTTAAGCTGCAGCGCAGACATGCGAGCAGCAGCAGGGTGAGAACACCGAAAGCACGCACAGATGGGCCGCACTTTCTGCAGCAGCTATGACATGTCGGAGTACTTTTTAAGGAACCTCTGCACCACCAAATTCAGCACATGCACCAGGCAAGGGATTTCCATCATACCGACTAGTTCCAGAGCTGCTATGAGATTTTGCATATTATGGCACACCGCCAGGCAGGGCTTGAGGCTCACTGGCACCAACCACTCATCGGTCTGTTGTTCCATGCCCGTCCACAGCTCCTGCGCGGTAACAAATACGTTTTAAAACTGCCTGCTGTTGTTTACCCCTGGCTGTGCTGAAGTTGGTGGTGAAGTTGTTACTCTGACTGGATGAGGAGCCGGTAGAGGTTGTGAAAGTGGAGTAGGAGGAGGAAGCAACAGGAGTCAAACTGAAGCGCCCTGCAATCCTCGGTGGTGGAAGGACATGCGCCAAACTGCCATCCACCTCAGGCCCCGCTGCCACTGCATCTACCCAGTGTGCTGTTAGGGAGATATAACATCCCTGACCATGCTTACTGGTCCACTTGGTTGTGCAGGGAAGGGATGGCTCGCCTGGAAAAGTTGTGGCTGCTGGGGACGACGTACTGAGGGACAGCCACCACCATAAGGCTTTTTAAAACTCTTCGTCTCCACCAGACGGAATGACAGCATTTCAAAGGCCAGTAATTTTGAAATGGTGGCATTCAGGGGCAGGGATCACGGGTGGGTAGGGGGTACTTCCTCTTCCGCTCCAGTGTTTGGGAGATGGAGAGCTGAACGTTTCTGTGGGACATTGTGGAGATGCTTGATAACCCAGGTGGTGGTGTTGCTGGCAGATCCTCTGTTTCAGGGTGGCAGGTGCCACTGTCACTCCAGAGGTGAATGAAGAGGCCAAGACTGCAGCAGAGGAGGAATCAGGAGGAGCCAGAGACCTTTCTTGGTTTTTGAGGTGTCGACTCCAATGCAGCTCGTGCTTTGCACTTAGATGCCTGGTCATGCAGGTTGTGCTCAGGTTGAGAACTTTATGCCTCGCTTCATGCTCTGATTGCACAGCGTGCAAACCACTCGTGTCTTGTCATCAGCACATTGTCTGAAGAACTGCCACGCCAGGGAACTTCTTGGGGCTGGCTTTGGTGTGCTCGGTCCCTTGCTGCGTTGGGGAGTAGCTTCATCTTCTGCTGTTCTGGTGGCTCTGTGCGACCACCGCCTCTTCCTCCGAACTACACAGGTCACTCACATGACCTTGATTCCATGTGGGGTCGAGGACCTCGTCGTCCTCCACATCATCTTTCACCCAGTCTTCATTCCTGCCCTCCTTGTCAGTCTGCACATTGCAGAAAGCCACAGCATCATCCGACACGTGCATGTACTCATCTTGAAACATAAGTGGTTGGGCATTGGTGAACTCAATCTCTTCCACTTTTGGGGCAGGTCTATGTGGATGGCCCTAGGAAATCCTGCTAGTAGAGTCCTCAAAAAGCAGAAAAGACTGCTGCATGACTTGAGGCTCAGACTTCTTGGCTGATTTTCAAGGGGGTGAGGTGAAAGACTGATGGACATCGGCTGCAGGTGCCAACTCTGATCTTTCAGCAGAAGACTGGGTGGGGGACAATGTGAATGAACTGGAGGAACTGTCAGCAACCCAATCTACTATTGCCTGTACTTGTTCAGGCCTCACCATTCGTAGAGCCGCATTAGGTCCTATCAAATAACGCTGAAGGTTCTGTTGCCTACTCGCACCTGAGGAAAGTGTTTCACATCCTCTCCCTGCAACAGGAGCACCAGCAGCACCACGACTGGGGCCACCTCCCTTATTAGACGCTCTCCTCATTCTCCGCAAATTTAGGACCTTGCCCAAAATAGTTTTTTTTTTTAGTAACAGAATATAACAGCAGTATCTAACGTGTGTATTTCACACTGACAGATGCAGCAAAGGCTGTCAATTTAGTAATTGGTCCAAAATGGGTGTTTTTTTTTTTATAACAGACTATAACAGCAGTATCTAACTCATGTATTTCACACTGACAGATGCAGCAAAGGCCGCAAATGTATTATTTTGTCCAAAATAGGTGATTTTTTATAACAGAATATAACAGCAGTATCTAACGCGTGTATTTCACACTGACAGATGCAGCAAGCGCTCCAAATTTAGTATTTTGCCCAAATTTTTTTTTTTTTTTTTTACCAAGAATATTATTGCAATATTTCAAGCTTGTTTTTCACACTAACAAATGCAGCATGGGCCCCAGATTTAGGATATTGCAAAAGATGGGTGTTTTTTTAAACCCAGAAAATTATTGAATTATTTCAAGCTTGTATTTCACACTGACAAATGCTGCAAAGGCCCCAGATGTAGGATATTGCTAAAAGTGGGTGTTTTTGTAATCCCAGAATATTATTGAAGTATTTCAAGCTTGTATTTCACACTGACAGAATATAACAGCAGCATCTAACGCGTGTATTTCACACTGACAGATGCAGCAAAGGCCGCAAATTTAGTATTTGGCCCAAAATGGGTGTTTTTTCTTTTTATAACAGAATATAACAGCCAGTATCTAACGTGTGTATTTAACACTGAGAGATGTAGCAAAGGCTGCAAATTTAGTATTTTGCCCAAAATGGGTGTTTAAAAAAAAAAAAAAAGATTATTGTAATATTTCAAGCTTGTATTTCACACTAACAAATGCAGCATAGGCCCCAGATGTAGGGAATTGCTAAAAATTGGTGTTTTTTTCAAACCCAGAAAATTATTGATGTATTGCAAGCTTGTATTTCACACTAACAAATGCTGCAAAGGCACCAGATGTAGGGTATTGTCAAAAATGTATGTTTTTTTTTTTAAACCCAGAATATTATTGCAGTATTTCTAGCTTGTATGTCACACTAACAAATGCAGCATGGGCCCCAGATATAGGGTATTGGTAAAAATTGGTGTTTTTTAAAACCAGAAAATTATTGAAGTATTGCAAGCTTGTATTTCACACTGACAAATGCTCACACGGCATGAGATGCAGGATATTGCCAAAAATTGGTGTTTTTTTTAACCCAGAAAATTATTGATGTATTTCAAGCTTGTCTTTCACAGTGACAAATGCTGCAAAGGCACTAGATGTAGGGTATTGCCAAAAATTGGTGTTTTTTTAACCCAGATTATTATTGCAGTATTACAAGCTTGTATTTCACACTAACAAATGCAGAACAGGCCCCAGATGTAGGGTATTGCCAAAAAAGGGTGTTTTTTGAAACCAGAAAATTATTGAAGTATTGCAAGCTTGTTTTTCGCACTGACAAATGCTGCCAAGGCATGAGATGTAGGATATTGCCAAAAATGGGTGTTTTTTTAAACCCAGAATATTAATTATATATTAACAAATGCAGAACAGGCCCCAGATGTAGGGTCTTGCAAAAAATGGGTGATTTTTTTAAACTCAGAAAGATTCTTTACTATTCTCTGGCTTCTTGGGGCACAAGAGTAAAACGCTTGTTTTTTGTCTGCTCTGCAGCCTTTCAAAAAGCGCCAATAAATTGCCGAACACTGAACTCAACCCGAACTTTTACTGAAAAGTTTGGGTTTGGGTCCGGTGTCCAAAGATCCTAACGTTCGGTACAAACCCGAACTTTACAGTTCGGGTTCGCTCAACCCTAATTACTATATATGAATTATACTGAACATCAAGTTGAGACTGGAAATACACAGGAGTCTCTTGATCACTACTTAGCGATATAACATTGAACAGTGTCCTTATAAATTGAAATGCAATATAAGGGTACTAGCATAACACAACTTGCTAGATTCAATCTGCTGAACACGCAGTGGTTGGACCACCATTGAATAGCTATTGTACATTTGTATTTTTACCCCTTCCATTACATTGGACAACTATTTTTTATCACCTATTGTTTTATGAGAGTGTAATTTAGAATTTTGAGTTTTTTATGTTAATTTTACATCTTGGTAATGCATTTTTACATATGGAGCCATTTGGCTAGTTCCTTGCAATACAAGATAATAGAGTGCCCTCCAACCTTTTTTCACTTGTTAATTATTCACACAATCAACATTGGGTGTGTCGAGGAGAATGCATCTTTACCATAGATCTAAGTTGGTGAGCCAACCCACATTTTAACATTGTCCCTTTAAGGCTACTTTCACACTAGCGTTCGTCGGTCCGCTCGTGAGCTCCGTTTGAAGGAGCTCACGAGCGGACCCGAACGCAGCCGTCCAGCCCTGATGCAGTCTGAATGGAGCGGATCCGCTCAGACTGCATCAGTCTGGCGGCGTTCAGCCTCCGCTCCGCTCGCCTCCGCACGGACAGGCGGACAGCTGAACGCTGCTTGCAGCGTTCGGGTGTCCGCCTGGCCGTGCGGAGGCATGCGGATCCGTGCGGATCCGTCCAGACTTACAATGTAAGTCAATGGGGACGGATCCGTTTGAAGATGCTACAATATGGCTCAATCTTCAGGCGGATCCGTCCCCCATTGACTTTACATTGAAAGTCTGGACGGATCAGTACGAGGCTATTTTCACACTTAGCTGTTATATGCTAAAAATAATGCAGACGGATCCGTTCTGAACGGAGCCTCCGTCTGCATTATTATGATCGGATCCGTTCAGAACGGATCCGATCGAACGCTAGTGTGAAAGTAGCCTTACAGAACACAAAAGGCTTTTCAACGGATTAGTGCAGTAAAATGGCAAAAGTATTTTTATTTTGCCACTAATGCACAGCAAATAGGGTTGTAGAATATATCCCTGCACCGCACAAGGGCAAATATATTTTTCTTTTGCCACTAATACACAGCAAAAAGGGCTTAACATATAACTGCACTGCACAAGAGCAAATACGACGTACTGTAGAAATATTTCCTTGTAATAAACCCTGGTAATGGCTGACTTGCACCCCAATAACAAGAGCTGGAATGACAGAGCTGTTTACTGAACCATTTTCTACACAAATGCTGTGGAACAATTCCTCTCTCCTTTCCCTGTACTTATAAATTGCATTTTCACCACAATCAATTCTTTAATGGCTGAATCAAACAGCACTTGCACCCCAATAACAAGAACGGTTTGTTGGAATTACAGAGCTGTATAATGGCATTTTGGATCCCCAGTCAGTGCACCAAGGTGTAATAGGATTGTTCCTATTACCCAGTCAACCTCCCCTACTAAACTCTGTTGTACACAAATGCTGTGGAACGATTCCTCCCTTTCCTTTCCCTGCACTTATAAATCGTGTTTTTAGCACAATTAAATTTTTGTCTCCTTAGTGACTGAAGACGTCTCTCCCTGCACTAACTACACTGGTAAATGGCAAAATCTAAGATGGCTGAGGCTATTTATAAGGCTGTGACTTCAAAGGGCTGGCTGGCTGCTGATTGGCCGCATGCATAGCATTATGGGTGATCCCACCTTCCCAGAGTTCCTTTATCCATGTCCTTACACGTGCAGCAGCCATTTTAGGAAAAAATGTAATTTAACTTGAAGCGCAAGGAAAATCACCTTCAGTGTGAATCAAAATTTTCCTGAAATTCAGAACGAATTCCACTTCATCAGCTTTGATTCACTCATATTTAACTTTGAATATAACGATAGGGCTACCCATGCCTGTTACAGTTTTGATGTCAGGGTTTAACAATTGCTTCCACCAAGAAGTTGGGACATACAAGATCTTACCCTACAGTGGCCCAAAGGCTATCCGTGCCTACTAGTGGAGCATCTGCCCTAAAAGGGGCGACCCTACTTGGCCAAGTCCTTTTTGTCTCTCTATGGCCATCTGTCACACCTTAGTTTATAGTCTAAACACGTTTCCACCTATTGATAACTGGTTCTTCAGGGGACCAAAGTATGAATCTGGATATAAAAACAATGATATTAATGGTAACTAGGGATGAGCGAACCCGAACTATATAGTTCGGGTTCGGACCGAATTTTGGGGTGTCCGTGACACGGACCCGAACCCGAACATTTTCGTAAAAGTCCGGGTTCGGGTTCGGTGTTCGGCGCCTTCTTGGCGCTTTTTGAAAGGCTGCAAAGCAGCCAATCAACAAGCGTCATACTACTTGTCCCAAGAGGCCATCACACCATGCCTACAATTGGCATGGCTGTGATTGGCCAGTGCAGCATGTGACCCAGCCTCTATTTAAGCTGGAGTCACGTAGCGCCGCACGTCACTCTGCTCTGATCAGTGTAGGGAGAGGTTGCAGCTGCTGTTAGGGCGAGATTAGGCAGTGATTAACTCAGCAAAAACACTTAATTCAGTGATCGATCTACAGCTCATTGAACTGCTTTTTAGGCTGCCTAGAACATTTTTATGTCACTTTTTTCTTGGGTGATCGGTGGCCATTTTGTGTCTTGTGGTGCGCCAGCTCAAGCTGCAACCAAGTGCATTTAACCATCAATAGTGTGGTTATGTTTTTGCTATATCATACATCAGTGGCTTGGCTGTGCTTGCTATTTTATTGAGGGGTGAAATACAATTGCCAAAATATCAGTACCCTAAATCTGGTGTTTCAGCTGTGGCCAGCCAATTGTAATACTGTCTGCTGTCTGGCAAAGGATATATTTTTGTTCTGGGTTTTAAATACAATTCCCAACTTAGCAATTCCCTAAATCAGTGGTTTCTGCTGTATCAGGCCAAGTTTAAATCGATCCATAATAGGGTATATTAGATTGAAGGTGCGGATAGTGTCATCCTCAATAACTTCACACGCTACCGTGCATTTCCAAGTTTAATTCTGTCCGTAAAGGTATACCTGTCACCCAGTGCCTAAATACTAGGCCTACAATTTATATTCAGCTCAATCTGTGTTTATTGCTGTGGCTGGTCAATTCCTTTAGTGTCCGCCAAAGCACAGTTTTTGTTCTGGGTTGAAATACAATTCCCAACTTAGCAATTCCCTAAATCAGTGGTTTCTGCTGTATCAGGCCAAGTTTAAATCGATCCATAAAAGGGTATATTAGATTGAAGGTGCGGATAGTGTCATCCTCAATACCTTCACACGATACCGTGCATTTCCAAGTCTAATTCTGTCCGTAAATGTATTCATGTCATCCAGGGCCTAAATACTAGGCCTACAATTTATATTCAGCTAAATCTGTCATTATTGCTGTGGCTGGTCAATTCATTTAGTGTCCGCCAAAGCACAGTTTTTGTTCTGGGTTAAAATACAATTCCCAACTTAGCAATTCCCTAAATTAGTGGTTTCTTCTGTATCAGGCTTACTTTAAATCTATCCATAAAAGGATATATTAGATTTAAGGTGCGGATAGTGTCATCCTCAATAACTTCACATGCTACCGTGCATTTACAAGTCTAATTCTGTCCGTAAACGTATACCTGTCATCCAGGGCCTAAATACTAGGCCTACAATTTATATTCGGCTAAATCTGTCATTATTGCTGTGGCTGGTCAAGTTATTTGGTGTCCGTCAAAGCACAGTTTTTGTTCTGGGTTGAAATACAATTCCCAACTTAGCAATTCCCTAAATTAGTGGTTTCTGCTGTATCAGGCCTACTTTAAATCTATCCATAAAAGGGTATATTAGATTCAAGGTGTGGATAGTGTCATTCTCAATAACTTCACACGCTACCGTGCATTTCCAAGTCTAATTCTGTCCGTAAACGTATACCTGTCATCCAGCGCCTAAATACTAGGCCTACAATTTATATTCAGCTAAATCTGTTGTTACTGCTGTGCCTGTATTAGTGTAATACGGTACCTAAATAGATAGCCAGATAGTATTAGGTGTCTGTAAAAAAAAGGCCTGAATTTGAATTCAATACATTGGGCCAAATAATTTTTTTCTTATTGTGGTGAACAGTAACAATGAGAAAAACATCTAGTAAGGGACGCGGACATGGTCGTGGTGGTGTTAGTGGACCCTCTGGTGCTGGGAGAAGACGTGGCCGTTCTGCCACAGCCACATGTCGTAGTGAACCAACTACCTCAGGTCCCAGTAGCCGCCAGAATTTACAGCGATATTTGGTGGGGCCCAATGCCGTTCTAAGGATGGTAAGGCCTGAGCAGGTACAGGCATTAGTCAATTGGGTGGCCGACAGTGGATCCAGCACGTTCACATTATCTCCCACCCAGTCTTCTGCAGAAAGCGCACAGATGACGCCTGAAAACCAAGCCCATCAGTCTGTCACATCACCCCCATGCATATCAGGGAAACTGTCTGAGCCTCAAGTTATGCAGCAGTCTCTTATGCTGTTTGAAGACTCCGCTGGCAGGGTTTCCCAAGGGCATCCACCCAGCCCTTCCCCAGCGGTGGAAGACATAGAATGCACTGACGCACAACTACTTATGTTTCCTGATGATGAGGACATGGGACTACCACCTCAGCACGTCTCTGATGATGACGAAACACAGGTGCCAACTGCTGCGTTTTTCTGCAGTGTGCAGATTGAACAGGAGGTCAGGGAGGAAGACTGGGTGGAAGACGATGCAGGGGACGATGAGGTCCTAGACCCCACATGGAATGAAGGTCGTGCCACTGACTTTCACAGTTCGGAGGAAGAGGCAGTGGTGAGACTGAGCCAACAGCGTAGCAAAAGAGGGAGCAGTGGGCAAAAGCAGAGCACCCGCCGCCAAGAGACTCTGCCTGCTACTGACCGTCGCCATCTGGGACCGAGCACCCCAAAGGCAGCTTCAAGGAGTTCCCTGGCATGGCACTTCTTCAAACAATGTGCTGACGACAAGACCCGAGTGGTTTGCACGCTGTGCCATCAGAGCCAGAAGCGAGGCATTAACGTTCTGAACCTTAGCATAACCTGCATGACCAGGCACCTGCATGCAAAGAATGAACTGCAGTGGAGTAAACACATAAAAACAAGGAACTCACTCAGGCTCCCCCTGCTACCTCTTCTGCTGCTGCCACCTCGGCCTCTTCTGCTGCTGCCGCCTCGGCCTCTTCCTCCGCCTCTGGAGGAACGTTGGCACCTGCCGCCCAGCAAACAGGGGATGTATTACCAACACCACCACCTCCGTCACCAAGCATCTCAACCATGTCACACGCCAGCGTTCAGCTCTCCATCTCACAAACATTTGAGAGAAAGCATAAATTCCCACCTAGCCACCCTCGATCCATGGCCCTGAATGCCAGCATTTCTAAACTACTGGCCTATGAAATGCTGTCATTCAAGCTGGTGGACACAGACAGCTTCAAACAGCTCATGTCGCTTGCTGTCCCACAGTATGTTGTTCCCAGCCGCCACTACTTCTCCTAGAGAGCCGTGCCTTCCCTGCACAACCAAGTTTCCGATAAAATCAAGTGTGCACTGCGCAACGCCATCTGTGGCAAGGTCCACCTAACCACATATACGTGGACCAGTAAGCACGGACAGGGATGCTATATCTCCCTATCTACACACTGGGTAAATGTAGTGGCGGCTGGGCCCCAAGCGGAGAGCTGTTTGGCGCACGTCCTTCCGCCGCCAAGGATCGCAGGGCAACATTCTTTGCCTCCTGTTGCCTCCTCCTCCTACTCGGCTTCCTCCTCCTCGGCTTCCTCCTCCTCTTCTTCCACCTGCTCATCCAGTCAGCCACACACCTTCACCAGCACAGCCCGGGGTAAACGTCAGCAGGCCATTCTGAAACTCATATGTTTGGGGGACAGGCCCCACACCGCACAGGAGTTGTGGAGGGGTATAGAACAACAGACCGACGAGTGGTTGCTGCTGGTGAGCCTCAAGCCCAGCCTGGTGGTGTGCGATAATGGGCGAAATCTCGTTGCAGCTCTGGGACTAGCCGGTTTGACGCACATCCCTTGCCTGGCGCATGTGCTGAATTTGGAGGTGCAGAAGTTCATTCACAACTACCCTGACATGTCAGAGCTGCTGGATAAAGTGCGGGCCGTCTGTTCGCGCTTCCGGCGTTCACATCCTGCTGCTGCTCGCCTGTCTGCGCTACAGCGTAACTTCGGCTTTCCCGCTCACCGCCTCATATGCGACGTGCCCACCAGGTGGAAATCCACCTTGCACATGCTGGACAGACTGTTCGAGCAGCAGCAGGCCATAGTGGCCCTGTTGCGCTGTTTCGAGTACTCCACCAACATGGCCAGTGGCCATGACGCCGTTATCAGCGTTACAATACCACTTCTATGTCTCCTTGAGAAAACACTTAGGGCGATGATGGAAGAGGAGGTGGCCCAGGAG
This sequence comes from Bufo gargarizans, assembly GCF_014858855.1. Classification (NCBI taxonomy): domain Eukaryota; kingdom Metazoa; phylum Chordata; class Amphibia; order Anura; family Bufonidae; genus Bufo; species Bufo gargarizans. The sequence continues at coordinate 240,391,737 of NC_058080.1, forward strand.
GAGGAAGAGGGGTCATTTTTAGCACTTTCAGGCCAGTCTTTTCGAAGTGACTCAGAGGGAGGTTTTTTGCAACAGCAGAGGCCAGGTACAAATGTGGCCAGCCAGGGCCCACTACTGGAGGATGAGGAGGACGAGGATGAGGAGGAGGTGGAGGAGGATGAGGATGAAGCATGTTCACAGCGGGGTGGCACCCAACGCAGCTCGGGCCTATCACTGGTGCGTGGCTGGGGGGAAACGCAGGACTATGATGATACACCTTCCACATAGGACAGCTTGTCCTTACCTCTGGGCAGCCTGGCACACATGAGCGACTACATGCTGCAGTGCCTGCGCAACAACAGCAGAGTTGCCCACATTTTAACGTGTGCGGACTACTGGGTTGCCACCCTGCTGGATCCACGGTACAAAAACAATGTGCCCACCTTACTTCCTGCACTGGAGCGTGATAGGAAGATGCGCGAGTACAAGCGCACGTTGGTAGACGTGCTACTGAGAGCATTCCCAAATGTCACAGGGGAACAAGTCGAAGCCCAAGGTGAAGGTAGAGGAGGAGCAAGAGGTCGCCAACGCAGCTGTGTCACGGCCAGCTCCTCTGAGGGCAGGGTTAGCATGGCAGAGATGTGAAAAAGTTTTGTCAACACACCACAGCTAACTTCACCACCACCTGATACGGAACGTGTTAGCAGGAGGCAACATTTCACTAACATGGTGGAACAGTACGTGTGCACACCCCTCCACGTACTGACTGATGGTTCGGCCCCATTCAACTTCTGGGTCTCCAAATTGTCCACGTGGCCAGAGCTAGCCTTTTATGCCTTGGAGGTGCTGGCCTGCCCGTGTATTCAGCACGGCAGGGGGCGTCATTACAGACAAACACAGCCGCCTGTCTACAGCTAATGTGGACAAGCTGATGTTCATAAAAATGAACCAGGCATGGATCCCACAGGACCTGTCCATCCCTTGTGCAGATTAGACATTAACTACCTCCCCTTAACCATATATTATTGTACTCCAGGGCACTTCCTCATTCAATCCTCTTTTTATTTTCATTTTACCATTATATTGCGGGGCAACCCAAAGTTGAATGAACCTCTCCTCTGTCTGGGTGCCGGGGCCTAAAAATATCTGACAGTGGCCTGGTCCAGTGTTGGGTGACGTGAAGCCTGATTCTCTGCTATGACATGAAGCCTGATTCTCTGCTATGACATGAAGCCTGAATCTCTGCTATGGGACCTCTCTCCTCTGTCTGGGTGCCGGGGCCTAAATATATGACAATGGACTGTTCCAGTTTTGGCTGACGTGAAGCCTGATTCTCTGCTATGACATGAAGACTGATTCTCTGCTGACATGAAGCCTGAATCTCTGTTATGGGACCTCTCTCCTCTGTCTGGGTGCCGCGGCCTAAATATATGACAATGGACTGTTCCAGTTTTGGCTGACGTGAAGCCTGATTCTCTGCTATGACATGAAGGCTGATTCTCTGCTGACATGAAGCCTGAATCTCTATTATGGGACCTCTCTCCTCTGTCTGGGTGCCGGGGCCTAAATATATGACAATGGACTGTTCCAGTTTTGGCTGACGTGAAGCCTGATTCTCTGCTATGACATGAAGACTGATTCTTATTTTTATTCATTTCCCTATCCACATTTGTTTGCAGGGGATTTAACTACATTTTGCTGCCTTTTGCAGCCCTCTAGCCCTTTCCTGGGCTGTTTGACAGCCTTTTTAGTGCCGAAAAGTCCGGGTCCCCATTGACTTCAATTGGGTTCGGGACGAAGTTTGGGTCGGGTTTGGATCCCGAACCCGAACATTTCCGTGTAGTTCGGCCGAACTTCTCAAACCCAAACATCCAGGTGTTCGCTCAACTCTAATGGTAGCCAGTCACTTGATGGTGAAATGCTTTGATGGTGTAGTGCTTTGGCATTCTAATGTATGGCGCGCCTATGAATAAACATTTGCACCATTAAATAACCCAGATACACCCCTTCCCCTCCCCATCTAGTCAAGGGGGGGTTATGTGGGCAGGGGAGGGGGCTGTCTAGCAGGCCCATCTCATTTATTATTTTCTACACCTGTTCTAATTGTAGAAGATGTTCTAAATCTACACCAGCAAAGAAGCTGGCATAGATCTAGACTGGTGGTTCATCACCCGAAGTTATGTAGCAGCTGGCGCCTTTACATAACTTTGGCAGATCCACTGCCAGAGCAGGGGTTATTAAGACAGATGTGTATACATCCTGTGCATGCATGTGTTTAACCTCATGATGTAAGTCACATCTAGTGCTCATGCGTGATCAGTGCTTGCATTCCAAGTTAGAGCACATCCATGCGTGATTGGTGCCTGCGCTCCAGGCTGGAGAGCACCACTTTTAGGTTTTCCATGCCATAATAATACATTGTACTCTCCAATCTGTAGTGCATGATGCCTCCGGATTTTTACCTGGGTTACCCTATAAGGGCAAATATATCATGTATACCATTAAAAAGGGGGGAACTTCATCAAGTGTTGAGCAAATAATGGGGGCCTTATAAAGATGTTGATACTAGGCCCCCCTACTTGTACCACCACAGGTCACAAATGCCCAAAAAAATTCTCACTTGGCGCAGGTATTTCTATCTAGGGAGACTGATGTACGATAGATTGAACTTTTCATGATAGCAATGAAAGTCAAATTAGATTAAATTAGATAAATCAGCCAAAGGTTAGTTGTTTATTCAGGCCCAGTGTATTCACAGTGAATCCACTGGGCCCCATTAGATGATCCTCTTGTCCCAATTCCCTCTCCTGGGCGAGGGTCTAACTTCTTCTATCAGCTGGAAGGATAGTTTACTGTAGCCTCTATCTTTCCATGGCTGTAACTCAATGATCCTGTACTGTTGATCAGCAAGTTTTAAAGCATGTTCATGTCATACTATACGTTCCTACAAATGCAGCATTACCAATTATGTATATAATGTACAGTGACTTGCAAAAATATTTTTGTTTTGTTGTATTACAACCTGGAATTAAGCTAAATTTTTTATAGTTTGTGACATTTGATTTATACAATATTTGCATGAAGATCATGACTGTGGGAATGTTTTTTTTGGCATGATGGGAAGTGTTGGGTTTGTGCTACATATAGGGGGAAATTTATCACTCCTTTACTCCAGAATTTGTAGCTTCAAAAAGTTGCAAAATGGGACTATTGCAACTTTTTGGGGTTACTTGAGAAAAAAATATGAAACTTTTTGCATTTTTAAACCACTCGCCCCAGTTTTGGTGGGAAATAGACGTGATAAGCTATGTCAATATGTTTCACTTTATCACTGAGATTTCTTTAAAGTTGCTATATCACTCCAGTAGCGGGTGGAGTAGAAAAAATGGAGTAGCATTTCTAACCAAAAGTGTTAGGTTTAAATATTTGCCAAATTTATCAAACGTGAAACATTTGGTGTGAGATATGTCAAAGCAGACAAAAAAAACTGACTACAAATATCTCACACCATAAATTCATGCCATAGTGTTTTCCATCAAAATGTTAAATTTTAGTATCCACATGAGAACCTCCTTCCATGGGGTTAAAGAGTCTGCAACATTCTGCTTGGAGAACTTCATATCTATCTTTTCTTATGTTTCTCTTTAAGTCATTTTTTTTTTTCTGGCCTCTCTTCAAGAAAGCCTAATTCTGTGGAGTGTATGACTTATAGTGGGCCAATGGAAATATGCTTAATTCTCCACTGGATCTTTGGAGCTCCTTCAGTGTTATCATTAGTATCTTTTTGAATCTTTGATTAATGCCCTACTTTCCTAGACTGTGAGTATTGGTAGGCTAGCTTCTCTTGGCAGATTTTTAGTTCTGCCATATTCTTACCATTTTGTTGGTAAAGATAAAATAGTGCTTTGTGGGAAGTTCAAAGTATATATATATATATATATATATATATATATATATATATATATATATATATATATATATATATAGAGAAGGAAAGTGCGCAGCACTCCTTTAAGTAAAAAAGTGAAATTTATTCACACATGTCAGACAACGTTTCGGTCCTCTCACAGGACCTTTTTCAAGTCAAGTGACTTGAAAAAGGTCCTGTGAGAGGACCGAAACGTTGTCTGACATGTGTGAATAAATTTCACTTTTTTACTTAAAGGAGTGCTGCGGACTTTCCTTCTCTACTGAATTTGTCCCATATCGAGGGACCACCGCGGGCACCTGCATTTCTATATTTGCACTAAAGGGAGTGCTGCCTGAATCTTTTTATGGATCTATATATATATATATAGCAAAAAAATGAGGCAGCACTCCAAACATCGGTCTTTATCAAGCATAGTTACAAGTGGCAGCACTCCAAAAATGCGGTCTTTATCAAGCATAGTTACAAGTGTCATCCAGGGGTATATATACCCAGAGTGCATTGTGACAATACAAGTGAAAATTAATCAATTACATCAGTATAAACATGAAGAACAACTTAAAATAGCAAAAATCATCGTAGGAATAAAAACGGCATCCCAATGGTACCATACAGTTTGTGCATATAATGTGAAACATTCTTATACATAATCATATTAATGCTGTAGCATAAATACTCTAAATAAGGCTCATTCTGCCAGTGATACACCACATCTGTAGGCGTGTTAATCATAATCATCTCACACAGTCAAAACTCAATCAATCAAAACTCACACAGCGGTAGACGACTACCGGCGCCAAAATCCGCGTCCTCCACCACAAACTGCGCATGTCCGAACACCTAGCAACACCACCCAAACAAACCAAGTCAGGAGACGTCACGTAAGTCACGGGATAGATCACCTGATCAACCACATGACTACCGCAACACCCACCAGACACGTCAGAGGGCGGCGCCGGACAACGTCATCAAAGCGAGGGAGCGACGGACGTCAAAGTGCCAACGACGTCAGCTAACTAGCGTCATTGTCACAGTAACCGTCCGCACACCCCCGCAGACAAGACGCGTCCAAGCCAAGGGAGGACACGCGCAACCGGGACAAACAGGGAGTAGGAGAAACAGTGGGCACAACCTAACTAGATAATACGTAAACCAGAGATATAGATATGAATGTCAACGTCAAAAATATGTAAAATAGACGTGAATGATCGCTGTAATAACGGCTGAAGACAAGAGTGATCGTGGTACACAGTATATCAGCACCATATAAGATCTATACAAGATCGGTGCCATACAACTAAATATTAAAAGGAGAAGGAGAAAAAACAGGGGGAGAGCCAATGGTTATCCCATTTCCATGACCACAACCAGAGGCTCACTTCAGGTCAGAGGTCGAGGACATGTCTATGCCCCGGACCCCAATACCCAATCTCACCCAGAGTTCTCCAAAGACATAAATAGAATAAATAAGTGAAGACCACCACTCAATATAACAAGCCATCAACAGACAACCAGCGTATTGAACATAAATATTTTTATGTCTATGTATATCTCAATTATATAATATATATGGTTATTGTGCCCCATGGATCCCCATAATCACAAGATGATGTAAACGGAGAACCGCAAGATTCCGGAACCGCAGTGCATCAGAACCGCTGCAAAAGCATTGATAGAAGTAGTCTAAAAATGAAACAAAAAAGGTTTAAACAATACTGTAAAACCAATCATTGTAACAAATGGTGAGATAGATGACACCTATACATCTCACACATACATAAACACAATATATATATATACACAGTACAGACCAAAAGTTTGGACACACCTTCTCATTCAAAGAGTTTTCTTTATTTTCATGACTAGGAAAATTGTAGATTCACACTGAAGGCATCAAAACTATGAATTAACACATGTGGAATTATATACATGACAAAAAAGTGTGAAACAACTGAAAATATGTCATATTCTAGGTTCTTGAAAGTAGCCACTTTTGCTTTGATTACTGCTTTGCACACTCTTGGCATTCTCTTGATGAGCTTCAAGAGGTAGTCACCTGAAATGGTTTTTACTTCACAGGTGTGCCCTGTCATGGTTTAATAAGTGGGATTTTTTGCCTTATAAATGGGGTTGGGACCATCAGTTGTGTTGTGGAAAAGTCAGGTGGATACACAGTCCTACTGAATAGACTGTTAGAATTTGTATTATGGCAAGAAAAAAGCAGCTAATTAAAGAAAAACGAGTGGCCATCATTACTTTAAGAAATGAAGGTCAGTCAGTCCGAAAAATTGGGAAAACTTTGAAAGTGTCCCCAAGTGCAGTCACAAAAACCATCAAGCGCTACAAAGAAACTGGCTCACATGTCGACCGCCCCAGGAAAGGAAGACCAAGAGTCACCTCTGCTGCGGAGGATAAGTTCATCTGAGTCACCAGCCTCAGAAATCGTAGGTTAACAGCAGCTCAGATTAGAGAACAGGTCAATGCCACACAGAGTTCTAGCAGCAGACACATCTCTAGAACAACTATTAAGAGGAGACTGTGTGAATCAGGCCTTCATGGTAGAATATCTGCTAGGAAACCACTGCTAAGGACAGGCAACAAGCAGAAGAGACTTGTTTGGGCTAAAGAACCCAAGGAATGGACATTAGACCAGTGGAAATCTGTGCTTTGGTCTGATGAGTCCAAATTTTAGATCTTTGGTTCCAACCACTGTGTCTTTGTGCGACGCAGAAAAGGTGAATGGATGGACTCTACATGCCTGGTTCCCACCGTGAAGCGTGGAGGAGGAGGTGTGATGGTGTGGGGGTGCTTTGCTGGTGACACTGTTGGGGATTTATTCAAAATTGAAGGCATACTGAACCAGCATGGCTACCACAGCATCTTGCAGCAGCAGGCTATTCCATCCGGTTTGCGTTTAGTTGGACCATCATTTATTTTTCAACAGGACAATGACCCCAAACACACCTCCAGGCTGTGTAAGGTCTATTTGACCATGAAGGAGAGTGATGGGGTGCTGCGCCAGATGACCTGGCTTCCACAGTCACCGGACCTGAACCCAATTGAGATGGTTTGGGGTGAGCTGGACCGCAGAGTGAAGGCAAAAGGGCCATCAAGTGCTAAGCATCTCTGGGAACTCCTTCAAGACTGTTGGAAGACCATTTCAGGTGACTACCTCTTGAAGCTCATCAAGAGAATGCCAAGAGTGTGCAAAGCAGTAAGCAAAGCAAAAGGTGGCTACTTTGAAGAATCTAGAATATGAGATATTTTCAGTTGTTTCACACTTTTTTGTTATGTATTAATTCCACATGTGTTAATTCATAGTTTTGATGCCTTCAGTGTGAATCTACAATTTTCATAGTCATGAAAATAAAGAAAACTCTTTGAATGAGAAGTTGTGTCCAGAGGGGGGCGGAGCTTGCGCCAGACTGAGATGGACGCATAGTTCACTGCTCTGCTAGGAGGATCGTCTCTAACACCAGCAATTTGCAGCTCAAACTAGCGAGAATGGTGAAAATCGGGAACCCTAAGCAAGGAGAACATCTTGCTACTCCTAAGGGCCAGATTGCTAGCGGAGATATGGAGAAATTTCTCAAGAAAGCGGCCGCTACAGTCGCATCTAGAGATCCCAAGATGGCGCCGGCTGTTCAGTCTAAGGCACCGAAGCGCGCGCCAGCACCATCAGAGGAGGAAAGCGATGTGGATGATATCCAGGCTTGCTCCGATCCACCCCTGACAAGAAAGTACCTGGACAGAGCCCTTAACAGGGTAATGGAACCTATCCTTACAGAACTGTCGGCTTTCAGGCAAGAGGTGAGACAAATCGGGGAGCGGGTGGAGACGCTAGAATCCTACCAAGTCGCAGCCCTTACTCACCAAACAGCTGTAACGACCTCGCTCCAGCGATGCACAGCCCACCTAAATGAGCTTCATAGCGCTCTTGAAGATCAAGAGAATAGGGGGCGCCGCAACAACCTGCGGTTTAGAGGGGTCCCTGAGTCGGTACTACCAAATGACATACATGCGGCTATCCTGAACATATGCAGCACACTGCTGGGCCCTGATTTCAAGCAAGAAGTGATCATTGAGCGGGCACACAGAGCCCTTCGCCCGAAACCTAAGCCTGCCGAGCCGCCCAGAGACATTATTTGTAGGTTCTTAAATTTCCCGGTAAAGTCAGCCATCTTGGAGGCCGCACGGAACCATCCTGACCTAGCGTATGAGGAGGCTAGATTGGAAATTTATCAGGACTTAGCCCCTTCTACATTGAAAAAACGCAGGGCTCTCAAACCTCTGACCGACTGGCTTCGGTCCAACAAAGTGATCTATCGCTGGACCTACCCCTTCGGACTTTCATTTTCCTATTCAGGTCAAAGGATCAACATCACATCGTACTCCGACCTTGCAGCTGCGTATGATCTCTTGGACGTCTCTTCCATGCCCATTGATAATTGGGAACTCTTTCAAGATCTGGGTGACCTGCCGGATCTGCCTAAAATGGCGCCCTTTGAGGTAATGCGCACACCTAAGACCATACGATCCAAGAAGAGAAGCAACCATCTCACTCCAAGGAATCTTTCTAAAGATCATTAGCAAGGACTTCTCTTTGTTCCTCATTGCTTAGTTTATGTTTTCAACTAGATGCTACTTCCCGGAAAACATCTGAAAATTATTGTACTAGTTTGATTCTACCTAGTGTTGCTACATATGGGTCCAACTCCAAAGCTAGACCCGTTCTCGCTGTCATCCCCCTGGCTATATTCAGGGTGTTATGCGACCTCCTGTCCGGTCACTTGACCACTTACCCCCTCATGTATACTGCATATTTATGTATGCGTCACTTACTTCCTGTTGTTATGTTAATCTGTTTTGTTTTGTATTCTTACCCCACTTTCTTCCCAAGGTATGTGCTCTCTTTACTAGTTCTATGGGATATCCGCGCCTATTTGGTTCCGAATATATACCAGAAAACCGAGACCAGTGATAACTCCCCACTCTCTTGGAGGATGTACCACCAGCAAAAAGGTAAAACCACACACACCCCTTTTAATGGTTGACTTACATATTGCTTCTTACAATGTTAAAGGCTTTAACTCCCCTTCAAAAAGGAGTCAGATCTTTACCATTCTAAGGAAAGCGGGTGCATCAGTGGTACTCCTCCAAGAGACACACTTCCGTTTTAATCACTACCCTAATATGCAGTTTTCTCACTACCCCAACTGGTACCACTGTGGCGGTAACTCTTCAGCCTCCGGAGGGGTTAGTATAGGGTTTCAGAGGAGGATCCCATTCAACTTTGTAGATCAAGTACTAGACCCGGACGGACGATATATCTTACTTAAGGGAACCATAGGCTCACAAACATACACATTCGTAAACCTATACGGCCCTAACTCAGGTCAATCCCGATGGTTCTCTAAATTATTCCCAATCATTGACTCTTTTAAGGAAGGAATTGTAATACTGGGAGGGGACTTAAATGTTGCCCTTTACCCACAATTAGATGTCTCCTCACATAAATCGACACACACCTGCAAGTCCCTTAAATCAATCAGGAATGGACTTTGGAATCTCCATTTGATAGATATTTGGCGGACCCACCACCCCAATACTCTGGATTACACGTTCTACTCCCCAGCACATGGTACTTACCACCGCTTAGACTACTTTGTTCATTTCTAAGGAACACCTACACTTGTGCAGCGACCCGTTGATAGGCTCTATTCATCTCTCAGATCACTGCTCCCATTTATTCCCAAGTACTAGCCCCTGATGAAAGCCCCTCCTCTTTTAACTGGCGGTTAAATGAATCCCTCCTAGGTTCCCAAGAATCAATAGACTCAATCTCCAAACACATTACAGAATATTTCTCCTTAAATAAAAGCCCTGATATTTCTACAAATACTCTGTGGGATGCGCATAAACCCGTTGTCAGGGGCCATTTTATCAGCATTGGTTCTCATCAAAAAAGATTGAGGGAAAAAGCCATAGAGGACCTGCTCGAAAAAATTCAGAACCTTGAATCTCACCATAAAACTAACCCCGCTGCTTGCACCTTACAGGAACTGTCGGAATACAGGGCCAAGCTTAAATCCCTATTGGTAACCAAAACGGCCAAGTACTACATGAACACACAACACAAGTTTTATGCACACTGGAGATAAGGCCACCAAGTTTCTAATGAATAGGATTAAGAAGAGGAGAACGGCTAATTTTGTGCATCAATTGACCTCGCCTGAAGGCTGCCCGATTTTCTCAGTCCGCCAGATTGCTGCACAATTCCGTTCATTCTATAACAACTTATACAACCTTACCTCCACCGTAACGCCGGAAGAACGTTCAGCTGCTATCCTGGACTTTTTGGACTCATCCAACATTCCCTCTTTAACCACCAAACAAAAATCAAACCTAGAAGCCCCCTTCACCTTAAAGGAGCTTAAAAACGCAATACATCAAATGCCCCCAGGGAAGAGCCCAGGCCCCGATGGCCTACCGATTTCATATTATAAAACCTTTCAGGAGCTTCTTATACCCTACCTTTTAGAGGTCTGTAATTTAGCACTTTGTGGTACGCCACTTTCAAGAGATATGACTGTAGCGCATATCACACTAATTCCAAAGGAAGGAAAGGACCCCAAACAATGCTCTAATTACCGGCCTATTTCCCTCCTAAACATAGACCTCAAGCTCATGGCCAAAATGCTAGCTAACAGATTAGCTACCCTCCTCCCTCAGATAGTCCATGGGGACCAGGTAGGCTTTATCCGCAACAGAGAGGGTAAGGATAATACTTCCAGAGTACTCAATACCTTATGCCATGCCAAGAGAATCTCCTCCCCTTTATTGTTCCTCAGCACTGATGCTGAGAAAGCATTCGATAGGGTAAATTGGCAGTATCTTAAACAAACGTTGCTGAGGTTTGGCCTTCCTGGTCCCTTCATACAAGCGACTTTTGCCATGTACGAACGAGCTACAGCCAGAGTACTAGTGAATGGCAATCTATCCTCCCCATTCTCAATAAACAATGGAACTCGTCAGGGCTGCCCCCTCTCGCCCCTCCTATTTATATTAGCACTGGAGCCACTTCTCTCCAAAATAAGACTGGACAGGGAGATTGAGGGTCTATGTTTGGGAGGTAGAGAGCAAAAAATAGCTGCATTCGCTGATGACGTCCTTGTGATGTCAGTCAACCCGAAAGTTTCCTTACCACGCATACAGATACACCTGGACGCATATAGCACAGTGTCAGACTTTAAGATCAATGCTAATAAATCCCTAGTCCTCTGCTCGGACATTCCACATTCCACACAACGCCAATTAAGGATAGACTCCCCGTTCAATTGGTCCTCTCCTAGTATCACGTACTTAGGAGTCAAAATCAGCACCAATATAAGCGATCTGTTCTCCCTTAATTACGCCCCCTTAAAAACGTCAATTTTTAATGCTATTGATAATCTGGCACAGTCAAATCCCACATTATCTTGGTTTGGCCGTAAAAATCTTCTAATGTCACTGATCCTTCCACGCCTTACCTATTTACAGCAAGCTTTACCTATCCCCGTCCCTAAGCAGTATTACAGCTCAATTATAAAAAAATTCAGATCCTTCATATGGAATGGGAGGAAAGCGAGACTTTCTTTCGCTCTTCTCACTAAACCGAGGCAAGCGGGGGGAATAGGTCTCCCAAATCCTGAATTGTATGGCAAAGCCATTCTCCTCTCTCGAGCAGTTGCATGGCTGCTACCTACAACACCATCTCTTGCTGTGGAAACTGAAATCGATATTTTGAAAAGTCCACCCAGGGCACTCCTCTTGGGTCACCAATCGGTCCTCCCTAGTACAATGAATCATTACCCAATCATCAAAGCTACGCTGGAGGCCTGGAAATGGTTCTTATCCTCACACTGTTCCATCCCTTATCCCTCTCCATTATTGACGGTAAAAGACATACTCGATACCGCTCCAACGCCATTAAGAACCTCGTCCTCTATTAGGTTGAGATCCTCCATGGTTCCCTTAACTTCACTTTCCCTCCCCTCCGGGGATTGGATGGACCAAGAAACCGCAACTGCCCTACTAAATTGTTCTACCAGAGATCTCCTTTCTATCTCATACATCAGGACATATTTAAAGCAACATATCAAAATGGGGGAATTGACAAGGCCGTTAGTCTGGTTCGAGCATCTAATCTCCCGACATCTCATCCCTAAGAAGCTTATCTCACAGATTTATGGTAGACTGCGACATCCACCAATGTTAGCTAAGCCGTCCTTTGTAATGCTATGGGAAAGAGATTTAGATATTATTGTTCCGTATGACTCTCTCCCTAAACTCCTTGAATCCCTCCATCGGGCCTCCCGCTGTGTCCGAGTACAGGAAAACTGCTACAAAATTCTTACTAGATGGTATAATACGCCAGATAAGACTGCTTTATACTCTGAATCTGCTTCGGATGCATGTTGGAGGCGCTGTGGGGGGAAAGGGACTTTCCTCCACATCTGGTGGTCATGTCCCCCTATACTCAAGTGGTGGGCGGAAATCTTTACCACTGCTAATACGATTTGTGGCACCTCTATACCACCGTCTCCCCAGTTTGCCCTTCTCTCCATCCCCCAAGGAAACTCGCATACCAATTTGCCCTTCGTTTTTTCTCAAATGTTATCTGCTGCCCGTCTTCTGCTTCCCAGATGTTGGCTACAATCCCAGGTGCCAACCATAGAACAATGGGTCCAGAAGATGGACCAGCTCCATAGATTTGAAGAATTGTCCTCTTGGGAAACACGCTCTCATAGGGTTTTTCTCAAGAACTGGCTCCTTTGGACTAAATACAGGGCTCCTAAAGATATTGTGTGCCCCCCCGATAATATACACTAACTCCAAGACTGGGGGTGAGGCTTCTCCTGCTAAGGCATAGGTGGGGTCTGGAATTACTCTAGGTATCATTCCTCTTTTGGATGCATGGTCCTACCCCTGCTTCAAACCTTTAAATTTGCTCACAGGTTTACCTTATCTGAATACAATTGGGTTGTTCTCTTTTTACCCCTTGATGCCCAATCCTTCACTATTGCTGGTCCACTCGCTTTTCTAAAGATTGACACATACGATCTTCCCTGTTTTATTGTGAACTTCGGAACAATGCAACAGTTATGTCTCGATATCATAAACTACTTTGTAATGTCAACATGGCCTGCGTGCCCAAACCTTGGGGCTCTGCCTACCCCTGTTTACCCCCTTTTACCCTTTGTATTCTCTTTATTGAAAAATCAATAAAATATTATATAAAAAAAAAAAAAAAAAAAAAGAAGTTGTGTCCAAACTTTTGGTCTGTACTGTGTGTATATATACAGACGTGGACAAAATTGTTGGTACCCTTTGGTCAATGAAAGAAAAAGTCACAATGGTCACAGAAATAACTTTAATCTGACAAAAGTAATAATAAATTAAAATTCTATAAATGTTAACCAATGAAAGTCAGACATTGTTTTTCAACCATGCTTCAACAGAATTATGTAAAAAAATAAACTCATGAAACAGGCATGGACAAAAATGATGGTACCCCTAGAAAACACAGAACATAATGTGACCAAAGGGACATGTTAATTCAAGGTGTGTCCACTAATTAGCATCACAGGTGTCTACAACCTTGTAATCAGCCATTGGGCCTATATATATGGCTCCAGGTAATCACTGTGTTGTTTGGTGATATGGTGTGTACCACACTCGACATGGACCAGAGGAAGCAAAGGAAAGAGCTGTCTCAAGAGATCAGAAAGAAAATTATAGACAAGCATGTTAAAGGTAAAGGCTATAAGACCATCTCCAAGCAACTAGATGTTCCTGTGAGTACAGTTGCACATATTATTCATAAGTTTAAGATCCATGGGACTGTAGCCAACCTCCCTGGACGTGGCCGCAGGAGGAAAATTGATGACAAATCTAAGAGACGGATAATCCGAATGGTAACAAAAGAGCCTAGAAAGACTTCTAAAGAGATTCAAGGTGAACTTCATGCTCAAGGAACATCAGTGTCAGATCGCACCATCCGTCGTTGTTTGAGCCAAAGTGGACTACATGGGAGACGACCAAGGAGGACACCATTGTTGAAAACGAATCATAAAAAAGCAAGACTGGAATATGCCAAACTACATGTTGACAAGCCACAAAGCTTCTGGGAGAATGTCCTGTGGACAGATGAGACAAAAATCGAAGTTTTTGCCAAGGCACATCAGCTGTATGTTCACAGACGAAAAAATGAAGCATATCAAGAAAAGAACACTGTCCCTACTGTGAAACATGGAGGAGGCTCTGTTATGTTCTGGGGCTGCTTTGCTGCGTCTGGCACAGGGTGTCTTGAATCTGTGCAGGGTACAATGAAATCTCAAGACTATCAAGGAATTCTAGAGAGAAATGTACTAGCCAGTGTCAGAAAGCTTGGTCTCAGTCGCAGGTCATGGGTCTTGCAACAGGACAATGACCCAAAACACACCGCTAAAAACACCCAAGAATGGCTAAGAGGAAAAAATTGGACTATTCTAAAGTGGCCTTCTATGAGCCCTGACCTCAATCCTATTGAGCATCTTTGGAAGGAGCTGAAACATGCAGTCTGGAAAAGGCACCCTTCAAACCGGACACAACTGGAGCAGTTTGCTCATGAGGAGTGGGCCAAAATACCTGCTGAGAGGTGCAGATGTCTCATTGACAGTTACAGGAAGCGTTTGATTGCAGTGATTGCCTCAAAAGGTTGCGCAACAAAATATTAAGTTAGGGGTACCATCATTTTTGTCCATGCCTGTTTCATGAGTTTATTTTTTTACATAATTCTGTTGAAGCATGGTTGAAAAACAATGTCTGACTTTCATTGGTTAACATTTATAGAATTTTAATTTATTATTACTTTTGTCAGATTAAAGTTATTTCTGTGACCATTGTGACTTTTTCTTTCATTGACCAAAGGGTACCAACAATTTTGTCCACGTCTGTATATATATATATATATATTTTTTTTTTTTTTTTTTTTAAACAAACCCCAATTTATACTTCACTATAACTTTGTTTCTGACTTGTCATGAGAGGACCTTGACCTTCATGCTGCTTCTTTAGTAGTGTTGCAGGCATAGAGCCTTTCAGAACAGTTATATTTATATTCACATCATGTGATTGCACACAGAGGGGCCTTACTAAACTAACTATGTGACTTTGAAGGGGGTGAATGAATGTGCACTCGCACATACAGCTTTTGCAGGTTTGGGTAAGCTGTCAAGCTTGTTGTAAACTGATGTTTTGATATCAGTCATTTTTGCTCAGTCAAGCTATATAAATAATAGCCATATTTTATCTAGAAGTCAAATTATAGGCAGTTGTACCCTCTTTCACCTTGTGTTCAACCCTTGACCTACTTGCTGATTCTTCACTCTAGTGCACCATTACTGTACATGCTAACATGTTTTAAGCCTTGAGAAAGCTATTTTTCTATTGTTTTATTATTTTTAAGAATTGAAAAACAATGCATGATTTTCCCAACAGACTTTAAATTTAACAATAAATTCATCAAAAAGTTCAATTACCTATATTGTAGTTGTTATTGTTATTTTAAATGTTTAAAAAAATAAGAGAAAGAGGCTTAAAAAATAACAGAATGAAAATAACACTAGATATCACAAAATATTATAAACGTAAGAGGCATTTTTGTATCATTATATATACAGACTTGGCATATTTAATATCTTACCATAAGAGTATAAATAGAAGCATTACATTCTTGAAACAACTTAAAATGTTTAAAGAACATTGACAATTATAACTGTGAAATGAAAAGATTGCATTCATTTAATCATCAGACTTTGCCTAGTAAAATCCTGTAAAGGTAGATATTTAATATCATACACAGAAAATATGTTAAAATATCAGTTAATTAAATTTGACCTTTATGTTTAAAGTGAGTTATTACAACAGCAAAGTTTCATTATATGAATTAATTCTCAGTAGATGTAGGGATTTTTCAACCAAAACTGTTGATCAGCTATGAATTAACAAAGCTGTCAGTCAAATGGCTTACAGTCACTATATAATCACTGTCAGATGAAATATCGATAAAAAAATACAGTACAAACAGTTAAAAGCCTTTAACAGCTTAGATATGGTTTTCTTGCATTCAGAGTTTATGTTTTGACAGCAAGTATTTCACTTTCCATCCATTTGTCTAGTATTAAATCATAACATAAACCATTATAGGCTGGAAAAAAGAACTGACTCTCACTAGAAGTGAGTAAATTGATTTGTAAGAATTAATTTGTCTCATCAAGCCGGATGCTGCACCTGCAATGAGGTGCCCCCAAAGATAAGAAAGCTCTCCCCACTGCTTAATTGACAAGGCTGGTCATCTTGCACCTGTGCCACTGCTCCAAGTAGCGGCACAAAGGCAGAGGCTCTGCTTCTACTGTGCATGCGTCGCTAGTTGTCCTCACCTTCAAAGATACCCAGTCATAAGTGCAGAACCACTTATCTTCACACACTTTTATATAGCTATATTGCTACATAAAAGTATTATATCAACTTTAGTAGGATGGGTGACGATTATGGGTGAAGTTTATGACTTCAGATGCCGAAGGGGAGGGGCATGACTCAGGGATTCAAAACCACTAGAGATAACATATTTGTATCATGCATTTCCCCCTCCTACCATATTTGAACTAGGCATAACATAATCTACCAGAGTTGTATGTTTTTTTTTTGTTTTTTTTTTATAAATTCTTTATTTTTCATTTTCATAAAGAGAAACAACACATATGTATTGATGTGACATAAGAAAGGATGCATATAAGATTCGCATTTCACAGATGCGTCTCTGTCAACACGCATGTTATTTTAAGTACAAACAAAAAAACAGGGGTCTTAACAATTATCAGAGGTTGGCTCCCTACAACACTCCGTTGTAGAGTAACAAGCGCAGATATTTTCCCTTCTAGAGTATCCAGGATGCCACCTATACTAAGCCCCATACATATAGCGGATTAATCCAAGAGACAGTTCAGGGCAGTAAAGAAGAAAAGTAAGAGTTAAGGCAAATAAAAATGAAGTATGGGGGGAAGAGCTTAAGGTTAGAGGGGGGGGGGGATATCGTCCATTTAAGGCCCGAAGCTAAAACAAGAACAGTTTAGACTCAGGGCACAGGGCTCACCTTCGCCAGAGATCTCCATGGGTTCCACAGTTTTGCGAACTTGTCGTGTGTCCGTCCAATCCAGCTAGACATCTCCTCAAACCTGCAAATCTGGGTTACCTTGGCTATCATCTCCTGTGTAGAAGGGGGGTTGACATCAAGCCAATGCAGGGGGATCAATGCTTTTGCCGCCGCTATAATATGCGAGACCAAATTATTTTTAGAAGGGGAGTATTGGGATACCGGGAGTGCAAGTACCACCATTTCTATGGTAAGGTCAAAAGTGGGTGATGTGAGCTTCTTAATTAGTGATTCTACTTCACTCCAGTAAGTCTTAATTTTCGTACAATTCCACCAGATGTGCGAGAGGGTTCCAACCTCTTTGCCACACCTCCAGCATTCTCTAGTAGGTGCTAGGCCTCTTTTGTATAGAAAATCAGGTGTTTTGTACCACCTTGACAGAAGCTTATAGTGATTCTCCTGTAGCCTGGTGCAACGGGAGAAGCCATGCGAGCTTCTTAATATCCTTTTTACCTCTGTTTCAGTTAACACTCTGTTCAATTCCTTTTCCCACTCTTTGATGTATGGAGGTCTCAACTGTTCGCCCTCGCCTCCTGTCACTGGGTATAACGCCGCCACCTTCCTTGCGGCAGAAAGAGGTGACGCCATTAATTTCTCAAACTCCGTTAAGGGTCTCTGGAGAGAATACTTCGCCATCAACTCCCCACACACAGCTTTGATATGTGATTTTGCTAGGAAGAAGCCTGGGGAGTCAGCAATTGAGGACGGGAGTGCCGCCAAGATGGAAGTCTCTATATTTGGAGTGGCTTCACCCAACTTTGTCGATGTTAGAAAGTTCCATATCTGAGGTTTGTCTAAGGTGCTATGTTCGAGAAGGTCCGGTAGCAGATTTACCGGTAGTAGGGGGGATGGGTCAGGAGCAAGTTTCTCTTTCAATGCTTCCCACGTTTTACTGAGACTATACATCAAGGGATCTATTGTTTTGTCGTTATAGGTGGTTTTATCTGGTAGCCACAAGTGTTTCTGAAAACACTTACCCACACTATAGCTACAAATTGCTTGGACATCTGGCTGTCTCTTGGGATCCACCATCTCAAGCCATCTATTAAGTTGTATCGCTCTATAGTATCTGGATATGTCCGGCAGGCCCAGGCCTCCTCTGTCCTTGTGTCTAGTTAAAATGTCATGTGGTATCCTAGACCTCCTACCATTCCACAAGAACCTCGAGAACATACTTCTCATACTCCGTAAAAAGGATTTAGGAAGCCAGATCGGTACTAACTGCATGGTATACAGGATTTTCGGCATTACGTATGCTTTGAGTACGTTTTTTCTTCCCATCCAAGAGAGATAGGGAAGGCTATAAGTGTGTAACAAACCCTGAGTGTCCTTCATTAGCGAGATGTAGTTGTGTTGATACAGGTCTTGAGTGCTACTGGGGATCAAGATCCCTAGATATTTAAGTGGTCCTTTGGTCCATTTAAATGGGAGACTAGCCTTCAAGGGGGCGATTTTGGACTTAGGCAGAGAGACATTCATTATCTCCGATTTAGAGTGATTTACTTTGAAATCCGATAAAGAGCTGTATTCTTCTATTTTCTTAATCAGTGGATGTAGTCCCTTCTCCGGGTCTCTGACTAGAAACAATAAGTCGTCTGCAAATGCAGTACATTTCAATTCTCTCTTGCCATATTTAATTCCCAAAATTTCTGGTGTTTGCCTGACTAGTTGCAAGAGTGATTCTGCTACTAAGATAAACAGTGAGGGGGACAGAGGACATCCCTGCCTGGTTCCATTCGTAATGTTAAAGGAAGGAGAAAGTGTCCCGTTTACCTTTAACCTGGCGTATGGGTTTTTATATAGGGTGAATATAGCCGATATGAAAACTTCAGGGAAAGCAAAACGTTGCAGCGTCTGTTTCATATATATCCAGTTGACTCTGTCAAACGCTTTTTCAGCGTCTACACTTAACAGCGTCAAGGGAATCTTATGTTTATGTGCCATGTGTATAGCGTGGAATATCCTGCGCGTGTTATCCTTTCCCTCTCGACCCTGGACAAATCCGGATTGTTCATGTCCTATCAGGTTAGGTAGAAACTTGCTCAATCTGCAAGCCAAAATCTTGGCCCATAATTTCAAGTCCAGGTTCAAGAGGGAAATTGGCCTATAACTGCCGCAATTCAAGGGGTCCTTACCTTCTTTGGGTATCAGAGTAACGTAAGATTCGAGTGTCTGCTTGGGTAGGGAGCGTCCCTGCAAGAGTGCATTACACACCTCTGTAAACTTGGGAATGAGAATGTCCTGAAACTTTTTATAATATAGTAGGGGGAGGCCGTCAGGTCCCGGGCTTTTCCCCGGGGGAAAAGTATTGAGGATGCTACTTACTTCTTCCACTGATATCGGCCTAACTAAATAGCTTGAGTCTTCTGGTGTTATAGTCGGGAGGTGAAGGGACTCCAAGAAAGCTTTCATTCGTTCCTCTTTCTGAGAAATCTCTTCGGGGGCACCCTCTTGATTCAAGTTATATAGTTTTGAGTAAAACTCCTGGAAGGCACTAGCTATTTCTGGGGTATCGCTAGTTATGCTACCATTTTGCCGTGTAATGGAGGTAATGTGCGTGACACTTCTAGCTTTCTTAAGTAAAGATGTCATCAATTTTCCCCCCTTCTCTCCATGTGCATAAACCCTATGCTGAAAGTTCATCATTTGTTTCGCTACTCTATGCCCTAGCAAGTCTCGAAGTTTAAGTCTGAGTTCCGTCAGGGTCTTTAGATGGTCATTACACAGTGAAGCTTTATGTTTTTTCTCTATTATCGCTATTTCTGCCAATAATGTGTCAACACTTTTTTGCTGTTCCTTTTTTACCCTAGTTCCTAGGGAGATAAAACACCCTCTGATAAAAGCCTTGTGGGCCTCCCAGACAATGGGTTGCGAGCTGTGTGTGGGAGAGTTAAGCGCAAAGTACTCTGTGAGTTGAGCTCTGACCTGATCCAAGTGGAGTTGACTGTACAGCAAGGATTCATTTAGTTTCCAGTTCCAGTCCCTTTTTGGCAGAGAGGCGCACAGCATGGAGCATGGTCGGACAAGGTGATGTTGCCCATTTCCGCTTTCCTGAGAGAGGGAAGGAGAGATGCAGAGGTTAAGACGTGATCTAGACGCTGGTATGTTTTATGTGGAGTCGAGTAAAAAGAAAAGTCTCTACCAGTTGGATGGAGGCTTCTCCAAACATCAATCAAACGTAAGTCATGCAGTTTCTTATGAAGCTTGCTGAGAAGCCTTTGTGACACTTGAGATTTAGCTGAAGATGAGTCAATGGCCGGATTTAGAACTAAGTTTAGGTCTGCTCCTAAAATTATCTCACCCTCAGCGAACAGTTTGAGTGTATCCAAAGCCTGCAGAAGCCATTGTACAGGAGACTTATTTGGAACGTATAAGTTTGCTAATGTGAATTTTCTACCTGCTATTAAGCCTTTGACAAAAAGAAGGCGCCCCTCATTATCGGTGTGTTGTTTCGACAATGTGAATGGAATGGATTGGTGGATTGCTATCGCTACTCCTTTAGAGGCCGAGGCTGGTTGGACACTATGAAACCAATGGGCAAAAGGACGTTTAGGCATCCTTGGCATTTTCTTCTGGCGAAGGTGAGTTTCCTGCAGGAACACTATCTGAGACCCCAATTTTCTGAGAGCTAACATGACCTGGCCTCGTTTCTGTGGCAAGTTTAAGCCTTTGACATTGAATGTCGTAACCTTAATATTAGACATCTTGCTGAATGAGCAGTCCGCCGTCAAAATAGGATTACAAACTTTAAGGTCTCCTTATAATAACTTTATAGACCTGAGAGAGATATCCACTAGAGGAGGTGGTGGGAAGTCTTAGGGGAGGATTGGGTGGGGGAGGGGGGGGGAGAGAAAAGAAGAAGAAGTAGAAGGAAAAATAAAAGGTAAAGAGAGAGAAGAGAAAGAGTAATCAGTGTTCTAATAGGTACCGGAATTAAAACCGGAAGGTACGCTATCAAAACCTGAACAAATAGTTATGTTCGCAGATAGCAAGGGGGGAGAATACAAATATAGAACTAGCCTGTACGTGAATACATAGACATCACAGCCACAGGATTCATTACAACATTTGGTGACCTTATTCTTCTATTTAGCGTCTAGAACACATGGTCAAACATGAAGACGGAATGCACGTTTAAGGTGCTTTACATCCAAATAAAAAGCAGAACAGAACAACCACATTGGGATAGGAATAGAAAAGGGGAGCATAGAACTATGGGGTTTATCATAGTCGAGCAGACTGGTTCCATATATAATCCATCAAGTGGGTCTCGCCTGAAAGCTAAGGGTTCTCACGAGCTAATACTTAAGGCACATTGAAATCAGGGGGAAAGGGGGGGGGGAGGGGGAGGCTGGTGACTATTGGCCACTATCCAATACGCTCCCTAATCAAGTTATGTCCAATAGCGTTTACAGTGAGTATGACCTCGCTCTACCTCCCGCCACACGGGTAATAAGTCTGTGCACTTTGGCATTACGTATAGCTCCCAGTGCCCCCCGTAAGTTTAGCGCCCTAAGAACCAGTATATGAGACCAATCTTGAATATATCTCCTGCAGAACTCTGCCCATCCCGTCTGGTAATAACATATCTAACAGTAACAGGAATGCCCTGTCTTCCCAACTTCATGCGTGCTTAGGCGCATGCCAGCAGGTCAAGTAGCATTTGCTATATAACTGGTAAAGACAGGATCTAATACTATCGACTGAGACTAAGTCTAATCTGTACCTCACAATGTAGATGCCTTAATAGTCTCATGACATGTGTTATGCGGGAAGCAGAACATAATATTCCTTAATGTGCAGTTAACAGTGAACATTACGTACAAGTACAACTAGACGTTAAACAATGAAAACATGATAGGATCACTACGACGATCCTCCATGTTACAGTTATACTAGACCCGGAGCTGACAGGGGAGACTCAAGGAGGAAAGTCCATGACTTTGTTCGGTCGCTTCGGCTGTTTCCCAGACTTGGTGCGGCTGAATCTTTTCTAGAGCTCTGGTTGCGGTAAATCTGGAAGCGCCGTCGGGTAGTTCACAGGTAGCCATGTGGGTATATCAATGGGCTGGATGCCGATATGTTCCCATGCTTTCTCCAGGTCGTCTGGTGTATGTATGATGATACGTTTCCCATTCTTGTTAATGGAAAGTCCAAAGGGGTACATCCAGGTATACGGGATTTTCTTTCCCCTGAGTGCATCAAGTAGGGGTTTCAGAACGCGTCTTTTAGCCAGAGTTGACGGCGCAATGTCCTGGTATAAGGCAATTTCAACATCTCCATATGCGATTCGACTCTTGGCGCGGGCTGCTTCCATTATTCGTGCGGTGTCTACAAAGGACAGTAGGCCGCAAACCACGTCTCTAGGCCTCTCATTTGGCTTCGGCTGGGGTCTTAACGCCCTATGGATGCGTTCTATGATGATCGACTCAGCCGAGTCAGGGTCCAGGATGTCTGCAAAAATCTCCATAGCTACCTTGCGCAGCGATTCAGCTGCCCAGCTCTCAGGTAGGCCTTTTATTCGTATGTTGCGCCGTCTGCTACGGTTTTCCTGATCCTCCAACATCGAAAACGCTCGGTTAAGCTCTTCAGCGTGGCCAGTGAGACACTCGGCCACTCCGGTCGCGTGTGAT
Organism: Bufo gargarizans; assembly: GCF_014858855.1. NCBI lineage: Eukaryota > Metazoa > Chordata > Amphibia > Anura > Bufonidae > Bufo > Bufo gargarizans. The sequence goes on from NC_058080.1 coordinate 240,414,511, forward strand.
CTTAAATCTTGCGTCTCCTGCTCCAGAGCTTCTACTCTGTTCCCCACCTGGGAGATCTCTGTTTTAATGTCCGCAAGCTCCGCCAGGACCGGCTTAAGGGCTTTGTCTAGGGCTTGGCTAAGCACCTTAGTGAGGCAGGACTTGGACACGGGTGCCGGGTCCCGCTCTTCCGATATGCCGCCACGCTCACTGTATTCCCCTGAGTCTTCCGCTTCAGTTTCTTTCATGCGCACCGCCGCCATTTTGGCGCCAGCTCCCGGTGAGTGAGAGCTTCTTTTTTTCAGAAACTTCTGCATGTCTTGATGACCTTTATGTGATCTAGGGGTATCAGGGGGGTCTAGGCCCCTATCTCTGCCATATTTGACCATTTCTGGTCTGGTCACCGCTGTTAATTAGGCTGTAGATGCTAGTATGAGGAGGAGCAGGTCTCTCATACCGCCATCCACATCAACGTCCAGGCTCCGCCCCTACCAGAGTTGTATGTTGAGCTCCTTAAAACATTATTTGGTGTGATCATAAGCAGGTCTGTATAAATATTGTGGGATGTGTTGTTGCTATAAAAAATAAACACTTGCAACACTTTCAATATACAGAATACTAATGCATCTGCTAGCAACCCAGTAGATGTAAAAATACTAAAATATGCATGGTAAGCTAAAAATATAACAATGTATTAAAATTTACTAGTAAATGCATAATCAGGTAAATTTGTTTTGTTGTAGGGGCGGAGCCTGACAGCTGAGCGTGATGGAGGTCTGAGACAGAGCTCCTGCCGCCAAGACCCGTGCTTTCTGGCAAAAAGACACCCAGAATTCAACGAATATGGTCAAGATCGGGAGAGATAAGCCCAGAGACCATCAGGCAACCCCTAAACTTAAAAAGGGGCAGACGGAGATGGAACGTTTTATAAGAAAAAAGCTGGCGCTTTGACCAGCGCGCCTGAGCAAAATGGCGCCGCAGCTCTTGATACCGGACTCAGAGGAAGAGGACGGAGAGGAATATACAGGAGCCGAGGGAGGAAGAGAGGAGGGAGGTTGACACTTTCCAACTTTTTGATGACAACAATACCATCCTCACGAGATCCTTCCTTAAAGACTCTCTGGCTCAAGCAATGGCGCTGTTGTTACAGGAGGTGAGAGACATGAGGAAAGATGTGAAATCCCTAGGCCACAGAGTGGAATCCCTGGAAAGGAACCAGAGCCTACTGTATCCGATCTCCTGGATGTAAAATCTAAATCACTCAACAATGCTTTATTGCTAATAGAGGACCAGGAGAATCGGAGCAGAAGAAAAAATGTCCGATTTAAAGGTTTTCCAGAAACAGTGGGTGCTGCGGATCTACAAGCCGTGGTAGAGCAGCTATTCACTGATATACTTGGAGCAGACAAAGCTCAGGACATAACCATTGAAAGGATCCACAGATCCCTGCGCCCTGTTCCAAAGAAGGGCGACCCGCCACGGGATGTTATTTGCGGCCTACTAAGCTTTAGAAGCACTGTGGCCCTACTCCAAGCGATGAGAAAGAGGAAGGAGCTACGGTATGAGAATTTCCTTATACCAAGACATCGCTCCGTCTACACTGTATAAAAGGAGGATTATGAAGCCATTAACTGACTATCTACGGGACCAGAAAATATTATATCAGCGGCTTTTCCCTTTTGGGCTCACATTCAGCAAAGATGGCAGACGCTGCACAATCCGAACCCCATCGGACTTACCAGAAGCCTGGCACCACCTCAACATTGATCCTATATCAGTGGACTCTTGGATGCCCGTCCACCAAGCAGTTACCCCCACTACCACGTCTGGAACCGTGGTCGACTCCTGCAAGGAACAAACATTCAAGATTAAATAGAAGATGAGAGCATGATTCGGATCCAGGAGGGATCACTTACCTCGAATACTTTCAAGAATTCGTATTGTACTTCTAAATCGTGAAGTTACTCACCTCTGTGCTCCTGATCTCCCTCTCCCTTCTGGGAATCATAAGCCGTATTGCCTATATGTCATGCTCTCACTCTCATTTTTCATTTCTCTATCCTTTTATGTCTCCACTTCTTACCTCCTCTCCCTCTCACATTTATGAGATCTCGCTTCTACCTCTCCACTCCATCCCCCTATATACTTTATCTTTTATATCCTTCCATTTCTAAAGCTATTTTCATGATCTCCTGCCATTACCTAAGCCCTACTTGTGTACCTATAATTGTTGTCTCCTATCTTGCCATTGGTCAAACACATTACTATGGCAAAAAACTATATGATCGAATATGACTGCACCCTGTGGATACGAACTGGATCCACTGGTTGCAGTGTGTACAAGTGTCATTAGCAACAAACCTATGGGTGTCTTTACATACTTATATACCCAGATACATAGGACATGCGTAAAGAGTATTATGTTACAGTGATTCCATGTCTTCTCACTTAACATCTTCTTAGTCATTATTTGCTATGGTCATACAGAAGGATGGGTCCTGTCTAGTGATGAGCGGCAGGGGTCATATTCGAATTTGCGATATTTCGCGAATATTTTTAGAATATTCGTCGAATATTCGAAAATTCATGATTTTTTTCTTGAAAAAAAATCGGAAAGTTAATGATTGTGTAATATGCAAATTTTCGTAATTCGAATTTTCGGATTCAAATTTTTATTGCGAATTTTTCAACTTTTAGACAAAGAAGATTATAGCACTATATTAGCTAAATTGCTCTATATTCGATTTTTTGAATATTCGCTATATTGCTATAACAGTTTTTTTGAATATTCGTAATATATAGCAATATAGCGAATATTCGAAAAAAAACGAATATAGAGCAATTTAGCTAATATAGTGCTATAATCTTTTTTTTATAGTTGTAATTTTTTTCCAATCTAAACTTCAGATGAGAAAAAAAAATTACAACTATTAGACAAAGAAGATTATAGCACTATATTAGCTAAATTGCTCTATATTAGTTTTTTTTCGAATATTCGCTATATTGCTATAACTTAGTTTTTTCGAATATTTGTAATATTCTAAAACAAGAATATATAGCAATATAGCGAATATTCGAAAAAAACAAATATAGAGCAATTTTGCTAATATAGTGCAATAATCTTCTTTGTCTAAAAGTTGAAAAATTCGCAAGAAAAATTCAAATCCCATCTAGGCATTCCCACCGCTAATGATATTATTTGAACAATTTGGAACTCTATCAAATTTTAAAATCAACTACTCCAAATCTGAAGCACTTAACATCTCTGTCCCAACACCTCAAATCCATACTCTGCGCTCGTCCTATCCTTTTACATGGCAGCAGGAAAAAATTAAGTACCTGGGTATTTTCCTAACAAACACACCGTCGATTCTGCATTTCATGAATTATGTACCCTTACTGAAAAAAATCAGAGACCAACTAAATTCATTATCTCTCCCCTTCAACTCATGGCTGGGTAGAAAAAATCTTCTACAAACGTATATCATGCCAAAACTCCTATACCTCCTCCAAATGGTCCCTATCCACCTACCACAATCCTTCTTTAATACCACCCACTCACTATTTACTTCCTTTCTTTGGAAAGGCAAAAAATCACATATAGCATATGATAAACTGATCAGAGACCGCTCACAAGGCGGTATGGGCCTCCCTGATGCCCAGACCTACTACAAGGCGATACAACTAAAAAGGTGGCTGCAATTCTGCATCCCTCACCTCAGAATTTTAGGCTCGGATATAGAGCTACTCACTAATTGTCAACTAGCAGGTTTATGGGGCATTAGAAGACCCCACCCCCAATAGAGGGATTGTCCAAAGGAATTTATTTGGTATTCAACGCCCTATCCAACCATACACACTTACAAGACTCCTGCCTTCTTCACTAAGTCCATACCTAATTTATCCTAGTGTCACCAACCCTCCAGATTTCAGGGAACCTATTTAAGGGTTTAAATATTGAGGAACTACTAACCTACACAAACACAACAACAGCAGTAAACACAATCTGTTCCCATCGCCTAAAACAGGCCAATTTCTTAGACATAAAAGTTTTCAATGACACGTGTTCTAAACTACGTGACAAATACACATCAGTTACAGAGACCACCTGGTTTGAGAAACTGGTACAAGGACAAAAGACACTTAAACGCGCAATCTCCACTATTTACGGGAACTTGCAGGGCTCATTGAAAAAGAACAAGCCTGCCTATATCACTGTCACAACCAGACATCTGCGAATCTCTGACAGATGCCTTTCAGAACCTCCTCCTTGAGCTTTCTTTTGTTTTGGTTTTCAGTTCCTCATCTCGTTAGCCTCTCTCAGCTGTCTTGTAGTTGGACTGATTGCATCCCTTTAAATTCCTCCCCATAATGCAGTAGTGTGCGGCTTATACAACTTCCTGGAGTGTGTGTGCATGCTGATCCTATTTCCCAGTCTTCTACAAGATAAGTGCTGTACATTCATTTTCTGTTTGCTGGATCCCAGGTGACCCTGACTCCCTCCGTGTCTAGTGTAGGGAGCCGGTGGTCGTGTCCCCTCACTATTGTAGGGTGTTCAGGTGTCATATAGTCGAGGTACGAGGATATGCGATCATCCACCATTGGGGTGTTCGCATAGGCTGAGCAGTCAGGGAGAGTGCCAGGTCTTATGCAGGGGTCTCCCTTTTGTTCCTTAGCTTTGGATCCAGTGAGTCATATATTCCTTTTGCATTGTCTTGTTTCCTGTACACCTTTCCGTGACAATCACCCAATGGGAGGAGGATCTGGGGGTATCATTCAGTGCAGCAGATATAGACCAAATACCTCTAAGATCACATGGATTCTCTAGATGTGTAAAAATACAGGAACATTCCTACAAAACAATGGTCAGATGGTATAATGATCCCAGCAAACTGTACAAAAATGGGTATGGTGGCGCTGCTCCCAGGGAAAGGGTACTCTAGGCCACATATTCTGGTTTTGCCCGCTAATCACCAGTTTCTGGTCTCATATTGAAACAGAAATAAATCAAATATGCAGCACCTCCCTCCAGCTTACTTCTATTTCGGTACTATTGTGGCTACCCTCCAAGGGCTGGTCCCCTAAACCCTTTGACCTTCCCACATGGCTTGTTCAAGCAGCTAGGTCTCTTATCCCGTTGCACTGGCTGGACCCAGATCCTCCCTCCATCACCCAATGGAAGGTGAAGGTCGACCAACTATACCTCATGGAAGAACTTAGCAGTTGGGCTAACCGATTACATTCCAAATTCATACAACTGTGGAGCCCATGGAATGACTATAGAAAGACATAAACTTGTTGTAAGTCTCTGGGTCCTACATTTCTACCCGCTTCCACCCTTCCATTTTTACACACATATCTGGGGGTGCCGTACTGGTGCCATAATGAACGCAAATTTAAAGGGTAACCTCTCATCCTGAAGCAAAATGCTTAGTATTACAATGTGAAGAACAAATATAATTAAGCCATGACTAGTAAGTGTATAAGATATGTTCAACTCCGGAATCCAAGTATGAATCCAAGTATGACCACACATACTTCTATACGAGAGACTACGGTGACATCTAATGACTTCAATTAACATTTTGTCAACTTTGAAGAGCTGTACTGGGAACAGCCTGTGACATTGGTATTGTTTATTTTTGTTCGGAGGAAATTAGTCTCCTCCGTGAGTTGTGTTTTGTTTAAGTCTATAATGTCTTATCCCGTCAAAGAATATTAGACTAAGTATAAAACCGAGTGCAATATATGGAGTGCTCCAGGACTTTACTAGACGAGACGAAATGGTAGCTGTCACTCTTGTCTATGTATTGCCCAAGTATGCATACTTTGACGTGCTTGTGTTATCTATAAATGTTTTTCTATTTTTGTAATTTTGTGAAAAGAATAAATGATTCTGTACTATTCTGTAACATTGCAAATAATATCTGCAATTTCATTGTGGAAAACAAATAAAACAGATATTTGTTTAAAAAAAATAAAAACATTGTTTTGTTGTCTTATCAGTTAAACTATTAATTATTATTAGTATTATTAGTCTTATTTTGATGTTTAGTTATTGTATAGAGATAAGCCATTTTCAGATCAGAAAAAAAGAGAGGAGGATAACATGACAGTGTGTGTATATACACATGGGTACAAAAAACAAAATGGCTGCACACCATTATATATACAAAAAATAGAGCTAAGAAATGGGGGTCATGCTAAATAAAAGTGGTACAATACCGACTATAAATGAGTATACCTGAATAATGGAAGCTCTTAGCGCACATACGTGTCGGGCCCATCTACAAGGCGTCAAGGTGGCTTCCGCTATCACTAAAGAAACTGCCTCACTTTGGACTTATTTAAGCCTACAATATTCAGGGCAGTGTAGGAACCAGCTACAAACAAATTCTGCTCAGAAGTCCCAGGTAGATGGGCGTGTCCAGTCTAAAAGGGGTGCCACCCCCAATATATTGCAAGAAACTTTAGACTAAAACCTTCAGGATCACAGGTGCATATCCATGAAGCAAACATAATTGCAAAAAACAAAATGGCTGCACACCATTATATATACAAACAATAGAGCTAAGAAATGGGGGTCATTCTAGATAAAAGTGGTACAATACCGACTATAAATGAGTATACATGAATAATGGAAGCTTTTAGCGCACATATGCGTCGGGCCTATCTACCAGGCGTCAAGGTGGCTTCCACGGGTCCCTATCACTAAAGAAACTGCCTCACTTTGGACTTATTTAAGCCTACAATATTCAGGTCAGTGTAGGAACCAGCTACAAACATATTCTGCTCAGAAGTCCCAGGTAGATGGGTGTGTCCAGTCTAAAAGGGGTGCCACCCCCAATATATTGCAAGAAAATTTAGACTAAAAACTTCAGGATCACAGGTGCATATCCATGAAGCAAACATAATTACAAAAAACAAAATGGCTGCACACCATTATATATACAAACAATAGAGCTAAGAAATGGGGGTCATTGTAGCGTATGTGCGCTAAGAACTTCCATTATTCATGTATACTCATTTATAGTTGGTATTATACCACTTTTATCTAGAATGACCCTCATTTCTTAGCTCTGTTGTTTGTATATATAATGAAGGTCTTAGTCTACATTTTCTTGCAATATATTGGGGGTGGTAACCCTTTTAGACTGGACACACCCATCTACCTGGGACTTCTGTGCAGAATATGTTTGTAGCTGGTTCCTACACTGCCCTGAATATTGTAGGCTTAAATAAGTCCAAAGGTAGGCAGTTTCTTTAGTGATAGGGACCCATCTGCAGAAGCCACCTTGACGCCTGGTAGATGGGCCCGACACGTATGTGCGCTAAAAGCTTCCATTATTCATGTATACTCATTTATAGTCGGTATTGTACCACTTTTATCTAGAATGACGCCCATTTCTTAGCTCTGTTGTTTGTATATAAAATGGTGTGCAGCCATTTTGTTTTTTTGTAATTATGTTTGCTTCATGGATATGCACCTGTGATCCTGAAGGTTTTAGTCTACATTTTCTTGCAATATATTGGGTGTGGCAACCCTTTTAGACTGGACACGCCCATCTACCTGGGACGTCTGAGCAGAATATGTTTGTAGCTAGTTCCTACACTGACCTGAATTTTGTAGGCTTAAATAAGTCCAAAGTGAGGCAGTTTCTTTAGTGATAGGGACCCATCTGCGGAAGCCACCTTGACGCCTGGTAGATGGGCCTGACAGGTATGTGGGCTAAAAGCTTCCATTATCCATGTATGCTCATTTATAGTCGGTATTGTACCATTTTATCTAGCATGACCCCCATTTCTTAGCTCTATTGTTTGTATATATAATGGTGTGCAGCCATTTTGTTTTTTATACACATGGGTATACATTTGCTAGCAAGAAGAAAACATTTTTCAAGCCACTTTTTGTAAAAAAAAAAAAAAAATCCTATAGTGCAGTTTATTTTTGAAGAGGCTGTTTGTTACCACCATCAGCCACGGGTTTACCTATAGACATATATTTTACTTTAACCTTAGGATTACTAATGCTAGCTTGGCATTGACAGGCGTTGCATAGTCCACAGCTTTTCAGGGCAATTAGAGCACTTCTGTTTGGGTCGAATTTATTGAGAACTGAGTAGGGATGAGCGAACTCGAACTGTATAGTTCGGGTTCGTACCGAATTTTGGGGTGTCCGTGACATGGACCCGAACCCGGACATTTTCGTAAAAGTCCGGGTTCGGGTTCGGTGTTCGTCGCTTTCTTCGCGCTTTTGTGACGCTTTCTTGGCGCTTTTTGAAAGGCTGCAAAGCAGCCAATCAACAAGCGTCATACTACTTGCCCCAAGAGGCCATCACAGCCATGCCTACTATTGGCATGGCTGTGATTGGCCAGAGCACCATGTGACCCAGCCTCTATTTAAGCTGGAGTCACATAGCGCCGCCCGTCACTCTGCTCTGATTAGCGTAGGGAGAGGTTGCGGCTGCGACAGTAGGGCGAGATTAGGCAGATTAACTCCTCCAAAGGACTTGATTAACTGATCGATCTGCAGCTGTGGATCATTGAGCTGCTGATCCTCAATTGCTCACTGTTTTTAGGCTGCACAGACCGTTTGTCAGTCACATTTTTCTGGGGTGATCGGCGGCCATTTTGTGTCTTGTGGTGCGCCAGCACAAGCTGCGACCAAGTGCATTTAACCCTCAATGGTGTGGTTGTTTTTTGGCTAAAGCCTACATCAGGGTGAAGCTGTCACACCAAGTGCATTTAACCAGCAATAGTCTGTTCATTTTTTGGCCATATACAAAATCAGGGGCAAGCTGCGCCTGTCACCAAGTGCATTTAACCCTCAATGGTGTGGTTGTTTTTTGGCTAAAGCCTACATCAGGGTGAAGCTGTCACACCAAGTGCATTTAACCAGCAATAGTCTGTTCATTTTTTGGCCATATACTAAATCAGGGGCAAGCTGCGCCTGTCACCAAGTGCATTTAACCCTCAATGGTGTGGTTGTTTTTTGGCTAAAGCCTACATCAGGGTGAAGCTGTCACACCAAGTGCATTTAACCAGCAATAGTCTGTTTATTTTTTGGCCATATCCCAGTCTAATTCTGTCACTAAATCCATACCGGTCACCCAGCGCCTAAATACTAGGCCTCAAATTTATATCCAGCTAAATCTGTCCCTAGTGCTGTAGCTGGGCGAGTTATTTAGTGTCCGTTCAAGCACATTTCTTGTTCTGGGTTGAAATACAATTCCCAATTTAGCAATTTCATAATTTAGTGGTTTCTGCTATATCAGAGCTATTTGAAATCTATCCCTAAAAGGGTATATAATATTCAAGGTGCACATTGGGTCATTCAGAATAACTTCACACACACCCGCTACTGTGTATTTCCAAGTCTAATTCTGTCACTAAACCCATACCTGTCACGCAGCGCCTAAATACTAGGCCTCAAATTTATATCCAGCTAAATCTGTCCCTAGTGCTGTAGCTGGGCGAGTTATTTAGTGTCCGTTCAAGCACATTTCTTGTTCTGGGTTGAAATACAATTCCCAATTTAGCAATTTCATAATTTAGTGGTTTCTGCTATATCAGAGCTATTTGAAATCTTTCCCTAAAAGGGTATATAATATTCAAGGTGCACATTGGGTCATTCAGAATAACTTCACACACACCCGCTACTGTGTATTTCCAAGTCTAATTCTGGCACTAAACCCATACCTGTCACCCAGCGCCTAAATACTAGGCCTCAAATTTATATCCCGCTAAATCTGTCCTTAGTGCTGTAGCTGGGCGAGTTATTTAGTGTCCGTTCAAGCACATTTCTTGTTCTGGGTTGAAATACAATTCCCAATTTAGCAATTTCATAATTTAGTGGTTTCTGCTATATCAGAGCTATTTGAAATCTATCCCTAAAAGGGTATATAATATTCAAGGTGCACATTGGGTCATTCAGAATAACTTCACACACACCCGCTACTGTGTATTTCCAAGTCTAATTCTGGCACTAAACCCATACCTGTCACCCAGCGCCTAAATACTAGGCCTCAAATTTATATCCCGCTAAATCTGTCCTTAGTGCTGTAGCTGGGCGAGTTATTTAGTGTCCGTTCAAGCACATTTCTTGTTCTGGGTTGAAATACAATTCCCAATTTAGCAATTTCATAATTTAGTGGTTTCTGCTATATCAGAGCTATTTGAAATCTATCCCTAAAAGGGTATATAATATTCAAGGTGCACATTGGGTCATTCAGAATAACTTCACACACACCCGCTACTGTGTATTTCCAAGTCTAATTCTGGCACTAAACCCATACCTGTCACCCAGCGCCTAAATACTAGGCCTCAAATTTATATCCCGCTAAATCTGTCCTTAGTGCTGTAGCTGGGCGAGTTATTTAGTGTCCGTTCAAGCACATTTCTTGTTCTGGGTTGAAATACAATTCCCAATTTAGCAATTTCATAATTTAGTGGTTTCTGCTATATCAGAGCTATTTGAAATCTATCCCTAAAAGGGTATATAATATTCAAGGTGCACATAGGGTCATTCAGAATAACTTCACACACCCGCTACTGTGCATTTCCAAATCTAATTCTGTCACTAAACCCATACCTGTCACCCAGCGCCTAAATACTAGGCCTCAAATTTATATCCCGCTAAATCTCTCGTTACCGCTGTCCTGTTGTGGCTGGGAAAGTTATTTAGTGTCCGTCAAAGCACATTTTTTGTTCTGGGTTGAAATACAATTCCCAATTTAGCAATTTCATAATTTAGTCGTTTCTGCTATATCAGAGCTATTTGAAATCTATCCCTAAAAGGGTAGATCATATTGAAGGTGCACATAGGGTCATTCAGAATAACTTCACACACACGCTTCTGTGCATTTCCAAGTCTAATTCTGTCACTAAATCCATACCGGTCACCCAGCGCCTAAATACTAGGCCTCAAATTTATATCCCGCTGAATTTGAATACAATACATTGGGCCAAATAATATATTTGTTGTTGTGGTGAACCATAACAATGAGAAAAACATCTAGTAAGGGACGCGGACGTGGACATGGTCGTGGTGGTGTTAGTGGACCCTCTGGTGCTGGGAGAGGACGTGGCCGTTCTGCCACATCCACACGTCCTAGTGTACCAACTACCTCAGGTCCCAGTAGCCGCCAGAATTTACAGCGATATATGGTGGGGCCCAATGCCGTTCTAAGGATGGTAAGGCCTGAGCAGGTACAGGCATTAGTCAATTGGGTGGCCGACAGTGGATCCAGCACGTTCACATTATCTCCCACCCAGTCTTCTGCAGAAAGCGCACAGATGGCGCCTGAAAACCAACCCCATCAGTCTGTCACATCACCCCCATGCATACCAGGGAAACTGTCTCAGCCTCAAGTTATGCAGCAGTCTCTTATGCTGTTTGAAGACTCCGCTGGCAGGGTTTCCCAAGGGCATCCACCTAGCCCTTCCCCAGCGGTGAAAGACATAGAATGCACTGACGCACAACCACTTATGTTTCCTGATGATGAGGACATGGGAATACCACCTCAGCATGTCTCTGATGATGACGAAACACAGGTGCCAACTGCTGCGTCTTTCTGCAGTGTGCAGACTGAACAGGAGGTCAGGGATCAAGACTGGGTGGAAGACGATGCAGGGGACGATGAGGTCCTAGACCCCACATGGAATGAAGGTCGTGCCACTGACTTTCACAGTTCGGAGGAAGAGGCAGTGGTGAGACCGAGCCAACAGCGTAGCAAAAGAGGGAGCAGTGGGCAAAAGCAGAACACCCGCCGCCAAGAGACTCCGCCTGCTACTGACCGCCGCCATCTGGGACCGAGCACCCCAAAGGCAGCTTCAAGGAGTTCCCTGGCATGGCACTTCTTCAAACAATGTGCTGACGACAAGACCCGAGTGGTTTGCACGCTGTGCCATCAGAGCCTGAAGCGAGGCATTAACGTTCTGAACCTGAGCACAACCTGCATGACCAGGCACCTGCATGCAAAGCATGAACTGCAGTGGAGTAAACACCTTAAAACCAAGGAAGTCACTCAGGCTCCCCCTGCTACCTCTTCTGCTGCTGCCGCCTCGGCCTATTCTGCTGCTGCCGCCTCGGCCTCTTCCTCCGCCTCTGGAGGAACGTTGGCACCTGCCGCCCAGCAAACAGGGGATGTACCACCAACACCACCACCTCCGTCACCAAGCGTCTCAACCATGTCACACGCCAGCGTTCAGCTCTCCATCTCACAAACATTTGATAGAAAGCGTAAATTCCCACCTAGCCACCCTCGATCCCTGGCCCTGAATGCCAGCATTTCTAAACTACTGGCCTATGAAATGCTGTCATTTAGGCTGGTGGACACAGACAGCTTCAAACAGCTCATGTCGCTTGCTGTCCCACAGTATGTTGTTCCCAGCCGGCACTACTTCTCCAAGAGAGCCGTGCCTTCCCTGCACAACCAAGTATCCGATAAAATCAAGTGTGCACTGCGCAACGCCATCTGTGGCAAGGTCCACCTAACCACAGATACGTGGACCAGTAAGCACGGCCAGGGACGCTATATCTCCCTAACTGCACACTGGGTAAATGTAGTGGCAGCTGGGCCCCAGGCGGAGAGCTGTTTGGCGCACGTCCTTCCGCCGCCAAGGATCGCAGGGCAACATTCTTTGCCTCCTGTTGCCACCTCCTCCTTCTCGGCTTCCTCCTCCTCTTCTTCCACCTGCTCATCCAGTCAGCCACACACCTTCACCACCAACTTCAGCACAGCCCGGGGTAAACGTCAGCAGGCCATTCTGAAACTCATATGTTTGGGGGACAGGCCCCACACCGCACAGGAGTTGTGGCGGGGTATAGAACAACAGACCGACGAGTGGTTGCTGCCGGTGAGCCTCAAGCCCGGCCTGGTGGTGTGTGATAATGGGCGAAATCTCGTTGCAGCTCTGGGACTAGCCAATTTGACGCACATCCCTTGCTTGGCGCATGTGCTGAATTTGGTGGTGCAGAAGTTCATTCACAACTACCCCGACATGTCAGAGCTGCTGCATAAAGTGCGGGCTGTCTGTTCGCGCTTCCGGCGTTCACATCCTGCTGCTGCTCGCCTGTCTGCGCTACAGCGTAACTTCGGCCTTCCCGCTCACCGCCTCATATGCGACGTGCCCACCAGGTGGAACTCCACCTTGCACATGCTGGACAGACTGTGCGAGCAGCAGCAGGCCATAGTGGAGTTTCAGCTGCAGCACGCACGGGTCAGTCGCACTACAGAACAGCACCACTTCACCACCAATGACTGGGCCTCCATGCGAGACCTGTGTGCCCTGTTGCGCTGTTTCGAGTACTCCACCAACATGGCCAGTGGCGATGACACCGTTATCAGCGTTACAATACCACTTCTATGTCTCCTTGAGAAAACACTTAGGGCGATGATGGAAGAGGAGGTGGCCCAGGAGGAGGAGGAGGAGGAGGAAGAGGGGTCATTTTTAGCACTTTCAGGCCAGTCTCTTCGAAGTGACTCAGAGGGAGGTTTTTGGCAACAGCAGAGGCCAGGTACAAATGTGGCCAGCCAGGGCCCACTACTGGAGGACGAGGAGGACGAGGATGAGGAGGAGGTGGAGGAGGATGAGGATGAAGCATGGTCACAGCGGGGTGGCACCCAACGCAGCTCGGGCCCATCACTGGTGCGTGTCTGGGGGGAAAGGCAGGACGATGACGATACGCCTCCCACAGAGGACAGCTTGTCCTTATCCCTGGGCAGCCTGGCACACATGAGCGACTACATGCTGCAGTGCCTGCGCAACGACAGCAGAGTTGCCCACATTTTAACCTGTGCGGACTACTGGGTTGCCACCCTGCTGGATCCACGCTACAAAGACAATGTGCCCACCTTACTTCCTGCACTGGAGCGTGATAGGAAGATGCGCGAGTACAAGCGCACGTTGGTAGACGCGCTACTGAGAGCATTCCCAAATGTCACAGGGGAACAAGTGGAAGCCCAAGGCCAAGGCAGAGGAGGAGCAAGAGGTCGCCAAGGCAGCTGTGTCACGGCCAGCTCCTCTGAGGGCAGGGTTAGCATGGCAGAGATGTGGAAAAGTTTTGTCAACACGCCACAGCTAACTGCACCACCACCTGATACTCAACGTGTTAGCAGGAGGCAACATTTCACTAACATGGTGGAACAGTACGTGTGCACACCCCTCCACGTACTGACTGATGGTTCGGCCCCATTCAACTTCTGGGTCTCTAAATTGTCCACGTGGCCAGAGCTAGCCTTTTATGCCTTGGAGGTGCTGGCCTGCCCGGCAGCCAGCGTTTTGTCTGAACGTGTATTCAGCACGGCAGGGGGCGTCATTACAGACAAACGCAGCCGCCTGTCTACAGCCAATGTGGACAAGCTGACGTTCATAAAAATGAACCAGGCATGGATCCCACAGGACCTGTCCGTCCCTTGTCCAGATTAGACATTAACTACCTCCCCATAACCATATATTATTGGACTCCAGGGCACTTCCTCATTCAATCCTATTTTTATTTTCATTTTACCATTATATTGCGATGCTACCCAAAGTTGAATGAACCTCTCCTCTGCCTGTGTGCTAGGCCTAAATATATGCCAATGGACTGTTGCAGTGGTGGCTGACATGAAGCCTGATTCTCTGCTATGACATGCAGACTAATTCTCTGCTGACATGAAGCCAGATTGTCTGTTACGGGACCTCCCTCCTCTGCCTGGGTGCTGGGCCTAAATTTATGACAATGGACTGTTGCAGTGGTGGCTGACGTGAAGCCTCATTCTCTGCTATGACATGCAGACTGATTCTCTGCTGACATGAAGCCAGATTGTCTGTTACGGGACCTCTCTCCTCTGCCTGTGTGCTAGGCCTAAATATATGCCAATGGACTGTTGCAGTGGTGGCTGACGTGAAGCCTGATTCTCTGCTATGACATGCAGACTGATTCTCTGCTGACATGAAGCCAGATCCTCTGTTACGGGACCTCTCTCCTCTGCCTGTGTGTGTGCTGGGCCTAAATATATGCCAATGGACTGTTGCAGTGGTGGCTGACGTGAAGCCTCATTCTCTGCTATGACATGCAGACTAATTCTCTGCTGACATGAAGACAGATTCTCTGTTACGGGACCTCCCTCCTCTGCCTGGGTGCTGGGCCTAAATATATGCCAATGGACTGTTGCAGTGGTGGGTGACGTGAAGCCTCATTCTCTGCTATGACATGCAGACTAATTCTCTGCTGACATGAAGCCAGATTGTCTGTTACGGGACCTCTCTCCTCTGCCTGTGTGTGTGCTGGGCCTAAATATATGCCAATGGACTGTTGCAGTGGTGGCTGACGTGAAGCCTCATTCTCTGCTATGACATGCAGACTAATTCTCTGCTGACATGAAGACAGATTCTCTGTTACGGGACCTCTCTCCTCTGCCTGTGTGTGTGCTGGGCCTAAATATATGCCAATGGACTGTTGCAGTGGTGGCTGACGTGAAGCCTCATTCTCTGCTATGACATGCAGACTAATTCTCTGCTGACATGAAGACAGATTCTCTGTTACGGGACCTCCCTCCTCTGCCTGGGTGCTGGGCCTAAATATATGCCAATGGACTGTTGCAGTGGTGGCTGACGTGAAGCCTCATTCTCTGCTATGACATGCAGACTGATTCTCTGCTGACATGAAGCCAGATCGTCTGTTACGGGACCTCTCTGCTCTGCCTGTGTGCTAGGCCTAAATATATGCCAATGGACTGTTGCAGTGGTGGGTGACGTGAAGCCTCATTCTCTGCTATGACATGCAGACTGATTCTCTGCTGTCATGAAGCCAGATTGTCTGTTACGGGACCTCTCTGCTCTGCCTGTGTGCTAGGCCTAAATATATGCCAATGGACTGTTGCAGTGGTGGGTGACGTGAAGCCTCATTCTCTGCTATGACATGCAGACTAATTCTCTGCTGACATGAAGACAGATTCTCTGTTACGGGACCTCCCTCCTCTGCCTGGGTGCTGGGCCTAAATATATGCCAATGGACTGTTGCAGTGGTGGGTGACGTGAAGCCTCATTCTCTGCTATGACATGCAGACTAATTCTCTGCTGACATGAAGCCAGATTGTCTGTTACGGGACCTCTCTCCTCTGCCTGTGTGTGTGCTGGGCCTAAATATATGCCAATGGACTGTTGCAGTGGTGGCTGACGTGAAGCCTCATTCTCTGCTATGACATGCAGACTAATTCTCTGCTGACATGAAGACAGATTCTCTGTTACGGGACCTCCCTCCTCTGCCTGGGTGCTGGGCCTAAATATATGCCAATGGACTGTTGCAGTGGTGGCTGACGTGAAGCCTGATTCTCTGCTATGACATGCAGACTAATTCTCTGCTGACATGAAGACAGATTCTCTGTTACGGGACCTCTCTCCTCTGCCTGTGTGTGTGCTGGGCCTAAATATATGCCAATGGACTGTTGCAGTGGTGGCTGACGTGAAGCCTCATTCTCTGCTATGACATGCAGACTAATTCTCTGCTGACATGAAGACAGATTCTCTGTTACGGGACCTCCCTCCTCTGCCTGGGTGCTGGGCCTAAATATATGCCAATGGACTGTTGCAGTGGTGGCTGACGTGAAGCCTCATTCTCTGCTATGACATGCAGACTGATTCTCTGCTGACATGAAGCCAGATCGTCTGTTACGGGACCTCTCTGCTCTGCCTGTGTGCTAGGCCTAAATATATGCCAATGGACTGTTGCAGTGGTGGGTGACGTGAAGCCTCATTCTCTGCTATGACATGCAGACTGATTCTCTGCTGTCATGAAGCCAGATTGTCTGTTACGGGACCTCTCTGCTCTGCCTGTGTGCTAGGCCTAAATATATGCCAATGGACTGTTGCAGTGGTGGGTGACGTGAAGCCTCATTCTCTGCTATGACATGCAGACTGATTCTCTGCTGTCATGAAGCCAGATTGTCTGTTACGGGACCTCTCTGCTCTGCCTGTGTGCTAGGCCTAAATATATGCCAATGGACTGTTGCAGTGGTGGGTGACGTGAAGCCTCATTCTCTGCTATGACATGCAGACTGATTCTCTGCTGTCATGAAGCCAGATTGTCTGTTACGGGACCTCTCTGCTCTGCCTGTGTGCTAGGCCTAAATATATGCCAATGGACTGTTGCAGTGGTGGGTGACGTGAAGCCTCATTCTCTGCTATGACATGCAGACTGATTCTCTGCTGACATGAAGCCAGATTGTCTGTTACGGGACCTCTCTCCTCTGCCTGTGTGCTAGGCCTAAATATATGCCAATGGACTGTTGCAGTGGTGGCTGACGTGAAGCCTCATTCTCTGCTATGACATGCAGACTAATTCTCTGCTGACATGAAGCCAGATTGTCTGTTACGGGACCTCTCTCCTCTGCCTGGGTGCTGGGCCTAAATTTATGACAATGGACTGTTGCAGTGGTGGCTGACGTGAAGCCTGATTCTCTGCTATGACATGCAGACTGATTCTCTGCTGACATGAAGCCAGATTCTCTGTTACGGGACCTCTCTCCTCTGCCTGTGTGTGTGCTGGGCCTAAATATATGCCAATGGACTGTTGCAGTGGTGGCTGACGTGAAGCCTCATTCTCTGCTATGACATGCAGACTAATTCTCTGCTGACATGAAGACAGATTCTCTGTTACGGGACCTCTCTCCTCTGCCTGGGTGCCGGGGCCTAAATATCTGAGAATGGACTGTTCCAGTGGTGGGTGACGGGAAGCCAGATTCTCTGCTATGGAACCTCTCTCCAATTGATTTTGGTTAATTTTTATTTATTTAATTTTTAATTTAATTCATTTCCCTATCCACATTTGTTTGCAGGGGATTTACCTACATGTTGCTGCCTTTTGCAGCCCTCTAGCTCTTTCCTGGGCTGTTTTACAGCCTTTTTAGTGCCGAAAAGTTCGGGTCCCCATTGACTTCAATGGGGTTCGGGTTCGGGACGAAGTTCGGATCGGGTTCGGATCCCGAACCCGAACATTTCCGGGATGTTCGGCCGAACTTCTCGAACCCGAACATCCAGGTGTTCGCTCAACTCTAGAACTGAGTTAACCTATTTGGCCACAATATATTTAGCCTAATTATATTCATAAGTTGCATATATAAAGGCTCCTATAAACCCCAGACCTTGTCGGAACTTCCATTTACATCACTGCATCTAGTCCTCTTTATCATTTTGATTTCTGGTTCAACAGAATGACCTTGTCAACACTTGAATTGATGCTGCTATCCTTTTGCCTTTATTTCTAGTCTAACACAAACACTTTGGATTTTGCATTGTGCTATGCAGGAACAAACATTTGTTTTTACCTCAATATAGCCATATAAGCTCTTGTATTTTGCAGGACACATTGTAGGTTTTACATTTGTTATCTTGGGTACCAAATTTACCAGTACATTAGCCTTTAATTTATATTGATTTAATCTTTATTTAATCTTTAGGGGAAAAACAAAAAAAATATACACTTTTCTGCCTTGTTTTTTGCTGGCCTACAATAATTATAATAATTTAACCCTGGAGCCATAACTTTGTTATTGTCACTTTCATATTGTTTTTTGCAGGATGAGATGTATTTTCTAATGGTATTATAGTTATAGTGATACTATTGCATACAATGTAGTGGGAAGCTGGAAAAAGTTCCAAATGAGGTGGATCAGGAAAAATGTATTTTGTTATAGTTTTATGTTTGTTTTTCTTACTGTGTTCTGACATGCCACCTTCATTTTGTGGGTCAGTACAATTAAAGTGACAGCACATTTATATATTCTTTCTTGTGTTTTATTACTGAAAAGTATTTTTATAGCTATGTCTACAGAGCTGTGTAAGGATCAATTTTCTGCAGGGCAATCTACAATTTTTGGATTTTTTTAAACAATTTATTTTTGGGAGAAGTGACGCAACAAAAAATTGAAAATTTGACGTTTTGAATATTATTTTCAGTTAGAATATTTACAGTATAGGATAAATGTATTTATATTTGTATAGTACAGGTGTCTTAGGACATAGCAGTGTAAATAATCATTATTTGTTTATTTTAGTTTTTAATTTGGAGAAAGGGAGTGATTTGAAATTTTATATTTTTTGTAACTTTTTTTAAACTTTTTTTTTTAAGTCCCCCTAGGGGACTTTAATATGTGATCATTAGAATGCTTTTCCCATAGACTGCATTTATTTAAGAGGTAATAATTGAAGAGTGTGTGGCAATACCACACTAAATTCCTAGAAAAAGGCTAGGCTGAAGACATCTGGATTATTCTGGAAGCATATACTATATAATCCTAGATGTTCCCTGCCACAATTGCATGAGGTCATTGATATATTTCCTTATTGTGTGCCCATACAGTTCCTGGTTGTTTCAGCTATGATGCTACCATTTAACCCATGTAAAATATCTGTACCATTCCCAACCATTGCATTTATGGTCTGCGCTGCACTCTAGTCCATTAAGTATAGTCAAAAAGCCACATAAAACCTGTGATGATTGAAAAAAGCAGTTCCATGCTGAGGTGAAATTGTTTGTGTGTAGCAGGTCCACAGCAGTAAGAGTCAACGTAGACAGACACTACCCTGATTATTGAAGCACCACAGTATCGGCTATCCCTGCCCATTATGGTTTGTAGTATCTCAGATAATTATATTATTAACCCGCAGTCAGTGATATGGTTACTCCTCTAACATTAAGGGTTAATGCACCCTAAACAGTGCTGCCTATATAAACTGTTGCAATAAGCTATAACAATGCTTTACTAAAGTAAGCTGAACGGAGCATAGGCTTTCCTTCTTCTGCCTACACATCAAACTCAATATGTTTCTACACTGCTACAATGTATAACAGCATATCAACAGAAGTGAATATATAGTATCATTGTTTCGAACACACATGCTGAATGCTACTGATAGCATGCGTCAGCTCTGTGTTCATCTAAGTGCTTAACAAAAATGAATTGGGGTTGTTCTTTTTGTCTGAAATTGATAAGAGACATCTCAATTTTCTTGATTTGTCCATAAGCATTGATGAGTCAAGGAAGATAATTACCAAAGTCTTCCACAGCAACCAAAACAGTGCTTATGTTGGAAAGTGGGCATCCAGAAACATTGAAATATGGAATCTTGAAGGGGCAATATCTGGGGGTATGGCATCATTGTTCTGATGGACGGCTTTTCAATAAGAGGCCAATGATCTCCAATGGAGATTTTTACAAAGAGGCTATCCAATGAGGTGTTGTCAGAACTTTTGAATATAAAGAATCCATTATATATATATATATATATATATATATATATATAGCCTTTGATATTATTGTATCTGTGATTTCAAGAATGGACAGAAGGTGAATTCAAGCTGTGAGCAAATTACCCGTTTGGAATCGCAAATCGAGTCTCTAAATGGGCAAGTTGCAACACTGAGAGGCATTGACAATTTGCAAAAGAGTTTGCTTCTCGCCGAGCAAGCAGTCTTTGGGGTAGATGAGGGGGAGGGTGACAGAGAGGAGGCTGAGGAAAGTGAGGTAGCTAGCTGGGTAACAGTTAGAAGCGGGGTAGAGGGAGGAGTGCCAGGGAGGCTAGCCCTGATCTGACACACCCCAACAAGTTTGCACGTTTGGCAGATGAGGGGGATGTCAGTCCAGGGATGGCACTGCCGCAGCCGGACACTTCCTCTGCCAGTCAGGGGAATGTTAGCTCTGGTAAGCAGGGGACCAGGAGAGCAGGGCAGGCCAGACAGGTGCTGGTAGTGGGAGACTCAATTATTAGGGGAACAGATAGGGAAATCTGTCACAAAGACCGTGATCGCCGAACCGCGCTGTCTTCCTAATAGGAGTTTACTATAAACCACCTAATATACCAGAGTCCACAGAAAATCTTCTACTAAATGAGATTGACAAGGCGGCAAATCATAATCAGGTGGTTATTATGGGGGACTTCAACTACCCAGATATAGACTGGGAAACTGAAACTTGTATATCTCATAAAGGAAACAGGTTCTTGGCAATAACCAAAGACAATTTCCTCTCCCAACTGGTTCAGGACCCGACTAGAGGGACAGCCATACTGGACTTAGTATTAACCAATAGGCCTGACAGAACAACAGACGTGCAGGTTGGGGGACACCTGGGAAATAGTGACCACAAAGTAATAACCTTCCAATTATCATTCAAAAGAGCGTTTCTACAGGGAGGAACAAAAATACCAAACTTCAAAAAAGCTAAATTTAGCCAACTAAGAGAGGCCTTAGGCCTAACTAAATGGGATAAAGTCCTTACAAATAAAAATACAG
Source organism: Bufo gargarizans (assembly GCF_014858855.1). NCBI lineage: Eukaryota > Metazoa > Chordata > Amphibia > Anura > Bufonidae > Bufo > Bufo gargarizans. The sequence goes on from NC_058080.1 coordinate 240,435,767, forward strand.
CCACAAAATGGGATATCTTTAAAAGCATCCTAAAATCTCATTGTGAGAGGTACATACCGTATGGGAATAAAAGGTTAAGGAACAAAAAGAAACCAATGTGGATAAACAGAAGTGTAAAGAAAGCAATAAATGACAAAAAGAAAGCATATAAAACACTGAAACAGGAGGGTAGCACGGAAGCACTGAAAAACTATAAGGAAAAAAATAGAACATGTAAAAAACAAATAAAAGTGTCCAAACTAGAGACTGAGAGATTAATTGCCAAAGAGAGTAAAACTAACCCTAAAATATTCTTCAATTATGTAAATGCTAAAAAGTATAAATCTGAAAATGTCGGCCCTTTAAAGAGTAATGAGGGGGGAGTCGCAGAGAGCGACGAGGAGAAAGCAAAGCAGTTAAATATTTTTTTCTCCAATGTATTCACTGAGGAAAATAAACTGTCAGATGAAATGCAGAATGTAAAGGTAAATTCCCCATTAAAAGTGTCCTGTCTGACCCAGGAAGAAGTACAACAGCGACTTGAAAAGATTAAAATAGACAAATCTCCAGGACCGGATGGCATACACCCCCGTATCCTAAGGGAATTAAGTAATGTCATAGTCAGACCCTTATTTCTGATATTTGCAGACTCTATATTGACAGGGAATGTCCCACAGGATTGGCACATGGCAAATGTGGTGCCAATATTCAAAAAGGGTCCAAAAACAGAGCCTGGTAACTATAGGCCGGTAAGTTTACGATCTGTTGTGGGTAAACTGTTTGAAGGTTTTCTGAGAGATGCTATGTTAGAGCATCTTAACGGAAATAAGCAAATAACGCCATATCAGCATGGCTTCGTGAGGGATCGGTCATGTAAAACTAATTTAATCAGTTTCTATGAGGAGGTAAGTTCTAGACTTGACAGCGGCGAATCAATGGATGTCGTGTATCTGGACTTCTCCAAAGCATTTGACACTGTACCACATAAAAGGTTAGTTTATAAAATGAGAATGCTCGGACTGGGAGAAAACATCTGTATGTGGGTAAGTAACTGGCTCAATGATAGAAAACAGAGGGTGGTTATTAATGGTACACACTCAGATTGGGTCACTGTCACTAGTGGGGTACCTCAGGGGTCAGTATTGGGCCCTATTCTCTTCAATATATTTATTAATGATCTTGTAGAAGTCTTGCATAGTAAAATATCAATTTTCGCAGATGACACTAAACTGTGTAAAGTAATTAACACTGAAGAGGACAGTATACTACTACAGAGCGATCTGGATAGATTGCAGTATTGGGCAGATAAGTGGCAGATGAGGTTTAACACTGACAAATGTAAAGTTATGCACATGGGAAGAAATAATGCAAGTCACCCGTACTTATTAAATGGTAAAACACTCGGTAACACTGACATGGAAAAGGATCTAGGAATTTTAATAAACAGCAAACTAAGCTGCAAAAACCAGTGTCAGGCAGCTGCTGCCAAGGCCAATAAGATAATGGGTTGCATCAAAAGGGGCAGAGATGCCCGTGATGAGAACATAGTCCTATCACTTTACAAATCATTAGTCAGACCACACATGGAGTACTGTGTACAGTTCTGGGCTCCAGTGAACGAAACAGACATAGCAGAGCTGGAATGGGTCCAGAGGAGGGCAACTAAAGTAATAACTGGAATGGGGCAACTACAGTACCCTGAAAGATTATCAAAATTAGGGTTATTCACTTTAGAAAAAAGACGACTGAGGGGAGATCTAATTAATATGTATAAATATATCAGGGGTCAGCACAGAGATCTATCCCATCATCTATTTATCCCCAGGACTGTGACTGTGACGAGGGGACATCCTCTGCGTCTGGAGGAAAGTAGGTTTGTACACAAACATAGAAGAGGATTCTTTATGGTAAGAGCAGTGAGACTATGAAACTCTCTGCCTGAGGAGGTGGTGATGGTGAGTACAATAAAGGAATTCAAGAGGGGCCTGGATGTATTTCTTGAGTGTAATAATATTACAGGTTATATCTACTAGAGAGAGATCGTTGATCCACGGAGTTATTCTGATTGCCTGATTGGAGTCGGGAAGGAATTTTTTATTCCCCTAAAGTGAGGAAAATTGGCTTCTACCTCATAGTTTTTTTTTTTGCCTTCCTCTGGATCAACTTGCAGGATGACAGGCCGAACTGGATGGACAAATGTCTTTTTTCGGCCTTATGTACTACTACTACTACTAAGCCTCTTGAACTGAATACTTAGCTCTAGTTAAATATCTATATAAGACTGTTTTCAGATGCATATATCTTAAGAGATGGGGGTCTTAAAAGGTATTATCTGAATCCTGGTAATAACAAAGGAGTAATAAAATGGGGATTGCAAGCTCCACAGAAAAGTATACATAGACTTAAAGGGAACCTGTCACCTGGATTTTGGGTATAGAGCTGAGGACATGGGCCGCTAGCACATCCGCAATACACAGTCCACATAGCTCTGTGTGCTTTTATTGTTTAAAAATCCAGATTTGATACATATGCAAATTAACCTGAGATCAGTCAGAGCTTGAAAATATGACTCTTCTCTGCTCACACAAGTAAGATATGACTTTTATGTTAATTTGCATATTTATCAAATCGTTTTTTTTTTTTGTTTTTTTTTACACCATAAAAGCACACAGAGCTATGGGGACTGGGTATTGCGGATGTGTTAGTGGCCATCTAGCAACCAATGTCCTCAGCTCTAAACCCCAAATCCTGGTGACAGGTTCCCTTTAAGTAAGGAAATGTCCAAAGGTCATTGTTTTTCCTTTAAATGCATAGAGAAAAAAATCATATGTAGTACAATGTCAGATGTTATATCGTAGATGCTTAGGTTTTTAGAAATAAGATGGAAATGTAATCATTAGGGTTCATACCAAACTTTAGGATTTTTGGACCCCGGATCCGAACCTGAACATTTCAGTAAAAGTTCAGTAAAAGCATTTAACTGTCTGACCTTAGAAGCCATCACAGCCATGCCTACTAATGGCAAGGCTGTGATTGGCCAGTGCAGCATGTGACCCAGCCTCTATATAAGCTGGAGTCATGTAGCGCTGCACGTCACTCTGCTGTGCTTAGTGTAGGGAGAGGATGCTGCTGCTACTGTGAGGAAGAGAATAGGACAGAATCTGTGATCAGAACTCTAATTGAACTCAGCGATCTACATAGATTTAGTTGTGTGGGTGCAGTGCACAATCTTTTTACCCTGCCCTGAGCCCAGTGCCAGAGAAAAATAACTTTTATCCATCTGTTAGTTAGGTGGGCGGTGGCGGCCATATTATGCCAGCTCAGTGCACCAGCACTGCATCTGTGCTTTTGTGACATTCAAATCCAAGCTTTAAATACTGCAATAATAAACTGGCTTTGAAAAAAACTTTTGGCAATAGCCAACATCTGGTGCCTTTGCAGGATTAGTCAGTGTGCAATTTAAGCTAGAAATACAGCTATAATTTTCTGGGTTTTTAAAAACACCCTTTTTGGGCAAAATACACTATTTTACAGCTCTTGCAGCATCTGTACGTGTGAAATTCAAGGGTTATATACTGCTATCATATTCTGTTATTAAACAAAAACCCATTTTGGGCAAAAATAAATACATTTTAAAGCCTTTGCTGCATAAGTCATTGTGAGATGCACACTTTAGATACTGTGGTTCTATTCAGTTACTTAATAAACAACCATTTTGGGCAAAAAAACTTTAATTGCGGCCTAGTCTGGATCTGTACGTGTGAGATACACCCTTTACATACTGTGGTTCTATTTAGTTATTTGAAAAACAACCATTTTGGGCAAAAAATTTCAATTGCGGTCTAGTCTGGATCTGTATGTGTGAGATACACACTTTAGATACTGTGGTTCTTTTCAGTTATTTGAAAAACAACCATTTTGGGCAAAAAACTTTAATTGTGGCCTAGTCTGGAACTGTACGTGTGAGATACACACTTTAGATACTGTGGTTATATTCTTCTATTAATAAAACACCTTTTTTGGGCAAAATACACAATTTTACAGCCCTTGCTGCATCAGCACGTGTGAAATTCAAGGGTTATTTACTTCTGTCATATTATTTTATTAAACAAACACGCATTTTGTGCAAAAAACTTTAATTGCAGCCTAGTCTGGTACTGTACGTGTGGGATATACACTTTATATGCTGAGGTTATATTTTTCTATTAATAAATTAAAATTTTTGGGCAAAATACATAATTTTACAGCCCTTGCTGCATCAGCATGTGTGAAATTCAAGGGTTATATACGGCTGTCATAGTCTGTTATTGAACAAACACCCATTTGGGGCAAAAAACTTTAATTGCGGCCTAGTCTGGATCTATACATGTGAGATACACACTTTAGATACTGTGGTTCTATTCCGTTATTTGAAAAACAACCATTTTGGGCAAAAAACTTTAATTGTGGCCTAGTCTGGAACTGTACGTGTGAGATACACACTTTAGATACTGTGGTTATATTCTTCTATTAATAAAACACCTTTTTTGGGCAAAATACACAATTTTACAGCCCTTGCTGCATCAGCGCGTGTGAAATTCAGGGTTATATACTGCTGTCATATTCTGTTATTAAACAAACAGCCATTTTGGGCAAAAAAATAATAATTGTGGCCTAGTCGGGATCTGTACGTGTGAGACACACCCTTTACATACTGTCGTTCTATTTAGTTATTTAAAAAACAGCCATTTTGGGCAAAAAACTTTAATTGCGGCCTAGTCTGGATCTGTACGTGTGAGATACACACTTTAGATATTGTAGTTATATTTTTCTATTAATAAAACACCCGATTTGGGCAAAATACACAATTTTACAGCCCTTGCTGCATCAGCATGTGTGAAATTTAAGGGTTATATAATGCTGTCATATTATTTTATTAAACAAACACCCATTTTGGGCAAAAAACTTTAATTGCAGCCTAGTCTGGATCTGTACGTGTGGGATACACACTTTATATACTGTGGTTATATTTTTCTATTAATAAAACACAATTTTTGGGCAAAGTACAGAATTTTACAGCCCTTGATGCATCAGCACGTGTGAAATTCAAGGGTTATATACTGCTGTCATATGCTGTTGATGCACAACCCTTGACTGGCGCATGTGCTGAATTTGGTGGTGCAGAGATTCCTTAAAAATTACCCCAATATGTCAGAGCTGCTGCATAAAGTGCAGGCTGTCTGTTCGCGCTTTCAGCGTTCTCGCCCTGCTGCTGCTCGCCTGTCAGCGCTGCAGCGTAACTTCAGCCTTCCCGCTCACCACCTCATATGCGACGTGCCCACAAGGTGGAACTCCACCTTGCACATGCTGGCCAGACTGTGCGAGCAGCAGTAGGCGATAGTGGAGTTTCAGCTGCAGCACGCACTGGTTCACCTGCGGAACAGCACCACTTTACCACCAATGAATGGTCCTCCATGCGAGACCTGTGTTCCTTGTTGCGCTGTTTCGAGTACTCCACCAACATGGCCAGTGCCGATAACGCCATTCTCAGCATTACTATCCCACTCCTTAAAAAAATGCTGCTAGCGATGATGGAAGAGGATGTGGCATAGGAGAAGGAGGAGGAAGAGGGATCATTTTGAAGGGTTTCCAGTCAGTCATTCACAAGTGGCTCAGAGGTTCCTACACCCACAAATGACAGGTACACAATTGTCCAGCCAGGGGCAGGGTGACAAGGTGGAGGATGAGGAGGAGGAGATGGAGGAGGAGGAACTTTGTTCACAGCAGGGTGGCACCCAGACCAGCTTATGGCCATCATTGGTGCGTGGCTCGGGGGATACAGAGGACACAGACGATACACCTCCCACAGAGGACAGCTTTTTGTTGCCTCTGGGCAGCCTGGCACACATGAGCGATTACATGCTGCAGTGGCCATCCTGCTGGATTCCCGTTACAAGGACAACGTACCGTCCTTAATTCTCTCACTGGAGCGTGATCGTAAGATACGCGAGTACAAGCGCATGCTGGTAGACACGCTGCTGGTGGCATTCCCACCTGACAGCGGGGGCACAGTGGAAGCACAAGGAGAAGACAGAGTAAGATGGAGAGGTAGCCAACGCAGCTAGGGCACCGCAAGCACCTCAGAAGGCAGGGTTAGCATGGCCGAAATGTGTAAAAGCTTTTTCATCACGACACAACAACCAGCACCACCAGCTGATATGGAATGTCTTAGCAGGAGGCAGCATTTCACCAACTTGGTGGAGCAGTATGTGTGCACACACCTACACGTACTAAATGACATGCCTGTCCTCTTCAACTTCTGGGTCTCCAAATTGGGCACATGGCCTGATCTTGCCCTTTACACCTTGGAGGTGCTGGCCTGCCCTGCAGCCAGTGTATTATCGGAACGTGTGTTTAGCACGGCAGGGGGGCGTTATCACAGACAAGCACAGCCACCTGTCCACAGCCAATGTGGACAAGCTCACGTTCATTAAAATGAACCAGGCATGGATACCACAGGACTTGTCCATACCTTGTGCAGAATAGATATGTATACCGGCCTTAACCAGCCTCTGTTATACTACAGCGCAATTGCTTATTCTTGTATTTTGGATATTTCACATTATTTTGGAGTGTACCCTAATTAAAAAAAAAACTATGTAAAACAGAAACCAGTGTTGGCTACCTCGTCCTCCTCCAACGCTGCTTCCACTTACACCACTAAGTCCACCGCCTCCTCAAACTCCTACTCCCTATGGACCTCCACCTCATAAATCATTTATTTTTTTATTTGTACGTATTTTATTTTATTTTATGTCATTTTACTATTTTGTCTGTTACATTTTCTGGTGATATTCACCAATTTTTTGGTGTGATGTACCACTGCTATACCTAGTAGACAAGTTAAAACAATTCCCAAATTTGTCTGTTACATTTTCGGTTGAAATTCACCAATTTTTGGGTGTGATGTATCACTGCTATACCTAGTAGACAGGTAAAAAAAAAAAAAATCACAAATTTTTCAATTCAGACCTGCGGTTTGCGGCTTTTACCTGAGGTTGCGGCGACTGTACGGCGGTGCCATTGGGTCCCCATGCGGCTGTAGGGGGAACCCGATGGCATGGAAGGCAGTGCGATGTCTAAGGAAGGTATCGCGCTGCTTTCCGGTGAAGAACCTGTTAGATCCAGCCCCCTGGATCTCACAGGCCGGAAGCTGTATTAATAATACACACAGTATTACTCATACAGCTAATGCATTCCAATACAGAAGTATTGGAATGCATTGTAAAGGATTAGACCCCCCAAAATTCAAGTCCCAAAGTGGGACAAAAAAAAGTTGAAAAAATAAAGTTTCCCCCCCAAAAAATTAAAAGTTTATTTATTAAAAAATAAAACCTAAAAACTGTGCTAAATAAACCATTTTTTGTCACCTTACAGCACAAAAAGTACAACAGCAAGCGATAAAAAAGTCATATGCCCCCCAAAATAGTGCTAAACAAACATCTCATCCCACAAAAAAATTATACCCTACCTAACATAATCGCCCAAAAACTGAAAAAACTATGGCTCTCAGATTATGGAGACACTAAAACATGATTGTCACGTACCGGCAGGACAGGTAGTGGATCCTCTGGACCAGAGAGGCGATGGCGCGGGTTGTACTAAAGGACCGGTTCTAAGCAGTTACTGGTCTTCACCAGAGCCCGCCGCAAGGCGGGATGGATTTGCTGCGGCGGTAACTACCAGGTCGTGTCCCCTAGTAACAACTCGACCTCTCTGGCAGCTGATAAGGCATGGTACACAGGGAGAAGGCAAGAGCGTAGTCGGACGTAGCAGAGGTCAGGGCAGGCGGCAAAGGTTCAAAGGCGAGTAGACGGTAGCAACGGGTTCGGCAACAGGCAAGGCAAACAAACACAGTGGAACGCTTTCTCTGAGGCACAAGGCACAAAGATCCGGCAGGAAGCTGTGGGAGGAGAAGGTATAAATGGGCAGTGCACAGGTGCAGCCTAATTAAGTCAGCACTGCCTCTCACAAACCTTAACCCTTAATAACCCTTTTGGACCAGGCACCAATCACTGGTGCACTGGCCCTTTGAATCTAAGAGTCCCGGCGCACGCGCACCCTAGAGAGCGAGGACGCACACGCCGAGACACTGGAGTGCTGCCTGGGGGCATACGCTGTGAGCGCTCCGAGGCCAGCAGGGGACCCGGAGCGCTCAGCGTAACAGTACCCCCCCCCTTTGGTCTCCCTCTCTTTTTGGTACCGAAGAACTTGCGGATGAGACTGCGGTCCAGGATGTTCTCCTCCGGCTCCCATGACCTCTCCTCAGGACCGCAGCCCTCCCAGTCGACCAAAAAAAATCTTTTTCCTCGGGAGATCTTGGTCGCCAAGATCTCCTTGACAGAGAATATATCGGAGGTACCGGCGACAGGGGTGGGAGAAACAAGCTTGGGAGAAAAACGGTTAAAGACAGCAGGTTTAAGAAGGGAGACATGGAAGGAGTTATGGATTCGGAGGGAGGGAGGGAGGAAGATGGAGCTGATAAGAAACTTGATTGATACGACTCTTGATTTTATAGGGTCCCAAGAAACGAGGGCCCAACTTGTAACTTGGGACCCTAAATCGGATGTACCTAGAGGAGAGCCACACCTTGTCACCCGGGCGAAATTCCGGAGGAGATCTGCGTCTCTTGTCAGCTTGAACCTTCATACGGGCGGAAGCCTTGAGGAGAGCAGCGTGGGTTTCTCGCCAGATGGAGGGAAAATCCTGTACAAGACTGTCAACGGCAGGTACAGAAGAAGGAGTGGGAGACTGCGGCAGAGGTGGAAGAGGATGACGGCCAAAAACTACAAAGAAAGGAGACTTGTTAGAGGCAGAGGATTGTTTGTAGTTGTAGGAGAACTCCGCCCAGGGAAGTAGATCAGCCCATGGCGTGAGGATACAAAGTGACGCAGATAGTCACCCAAAATTTGGTTCACCCGTTCTACTTGGCCGTTAGACTGAGGATGGTACGAAGAAGAAAAGTCCAATTTGATCCCGAGCTGAGCACATAGAGCTCTCCAGAATTTGGAGACGAATTGTACCCCACGATCCGAGACAATATGTTTGGGAAGGCCATGGAGACGGAAGATGTGTTGGAAAAATTGTTTGGCCAACATGGGTGCAGAGGGTAGACCGGGCAGGGGTACAAAGTGAGCCATCTTGGAGAAGCGATCCACCATGACCCAAATAACGGACTTGCCATGGGAGGAGGGAAGATCTGTAATAAAGTCCATGGCGATGTGAGACCAGGGAACTTCAGGAACGGGTAGAGGCAAGAGGAGACCCGCTGGTTTCTGGCGAGGCGATTTATCCCGAGCGCAAATCATACAGGCCTGGACGAAGTCCGAGACATCTTTCTCTAGAGAAGACCACCAGTACCTTTGGGAGATTAGTTGGAGAGACTTTTGCACCCCTGGATGACCGGCAAAAGGGGAGGCGTGGCCCCACTTGAGAATTCGCAGCCGCTGACGTGGAGGTACGTAGGATTTGCCAGGAGGAAGAAGGCGCAGGTCCACGGAAGCGACTGTTATAAGGCGTTCTGGAGGGATAATATATCGAGGTGTTAACTCGTCGCCCACCACATCAGAGGAGCGAGACAGAGCATCTGCCCTAATGTTCTTACAAGCCGGACGGAAATGGATCTCAAAATTAAAGCGGGCGAAGAACAGAGACCAACGAGCCTGACGGGGATTTAATCTCTGAGCAGACTGGAGATAAGCCAGGTTCTTGTGGTCCGTGAAGATGTACACAGGATGTGTGGCGCCCTCGAGTAAATGTCTCCATTCCTCCAGTGCCAATTTAATAGCCAGCAGTTCCCTGTCCCCAATGGAGTAATTTCTCTCTGCGGAAGAGAATGTTTTAGAAAAGAAGCCACAAGTAGAAGTCTTGCCCCGGGAAGACTTCTGGGTGAGGACAGCTCCGGCTCCCACCGAGGAGGCATCCACTTCAAGAGAGAAAGGCTTGGTGGAATCTGGTCTAGAGAGAACGGGTGCAGAGGCAAAGGCGCATTTCAGGGACTGGAAGGCTTCCTCGGCTTGGGAAGGCCAGGATTTGGGGTTAGCTCCTTTTCTTGTGAGGGCCACGATAGGAGCTACCAGAGTGGAATAGTGAGGGATGAATTGCCTGTAGTAATTCGCAAAGCCCAGGAATCTTTGTATGGCTCGGAGACCAGAGGGGCGTGGCCAATCCAGAACCGCCGAGAGCTTGGCTGGGTCCATTTGAAGTCCTTGGGCTGAGATAATGTATCCCAGGAAAGGCAGGGAGGTCCGTTCAAAAAGACATTTTTCAAGTTTAGCGTACAGGCGATTTCTCCTAAGACGAGTAAGAACTTGTTGCACATGGACCCTGTGTTGATCCAAATTGGAGGAAAAGATGAGGATATCATCCAGGTATACGACCACGCAGGTGTAAAGTAAGTCCCTGAAAATATCATTAACGAATTCCTGAAAGACAGCAGGTGCGTTGCAGAAGGCCGAAGGGCATCACCAAATACTCAAAATGGCCGTCCCTTGTGTTAAAGGCGGTCTTCCATTCGTCTCCCTCACGGATACGGATCAGATTATAGGCCCCTCGAAGGTCCAATTTAGTGAAGATCTTAGCCCCTCGGAGACGATCAAATAGCTCAGAGATTAGAGGCAGAGGGTAACGGTTCTTGATGGTAATTTTATTAAGACCTCTGTAGTCAATGCAGGGGCGGAGGGAGCCGTCTTTTTTTGTCACGAAGAAAAAACCGGCCCCAGCAGGAGAAGAAGATTTTCTTATGAATCCTCTCTGTAGGTTCTCACCTATATAGTCGGACATGGCAAGAGTCTCAGGAGGTGAGAGGATAAATTCTGCCCCGAGGTGGAGTAGAACCGGGTATCAGGTCGATCGGGCAATCATAGGATCGGTGAGGAGGAAGGACCTCAGCTTGTTTCTTGCAGAAGACATCCGCGAAGGAATGGTATGGCTTGGGCAGCCCAGAAGGCGGAGAAACTTGCGGGTTCTGTTTGACCAGAGCAGGCTTGAGACAGCGGTACGAACAGGAGGAACCCCAACGCAGGATCTCACCGGTGGACCAATTCAGGATAGGACTATGACGTTGAAGCCACGGCAGACCCAGGAGGAGTTCGGAGGAACAGAAGGGAAGGACAAAGAACTCTATAGTCTCGGTATGAAATATTCCGATGTCCATCTGCAGAGGCTGGGTACGGAACTGCACGGTGGCAGAGAGTCTCTCACCGTTAACAGTAGAGATGAAAAACGGCTTGGGTAGACGGATTACTGGAATACGGTACTTGTCAACCAAGGAGGCGTGAATGAAGTTGCCAGCTGAACCGGAATCCAAGAAGGCGGCTGCGGAGAAAGAGGACTTGGAAGAGATGATCAACTGCACGGGTATGATGAGACGTGGAGAGGAAGAATCCACACCTAGCAACGCCTCTCCCACGTTTACTAGGTGCGAGCGTTTCCCGAACGCGGTGGACGGAGAAGACAATCTCTAAGGAAGTGCTCGGTACTGGCACAGTACAGACACAGGTTCTCGTTTCTGCGGCGGCTTCGTTCTTGCGGAGTCAGGCGTGACCGATCCACCTGCATGGCTTCCACGGCGGAAAGCCCAGTAGCGGGTTGAGGTGGACGCAGAAAAACGGGAGCCAGACGAGGAAAGCGTCTAGGACGAGCTTTTTCCTTTTCAAGGAGGAGTTCCTCTTGTCTTTCGGCGAAACGTTTGTCTATCCTAGTGGCCAGCAAGATGAGGTCACTAAGAGTGGAAGGAAGCTCACGTGCAGCCAGAACGTCCTTTACTTCACTATTAAGTCCCTTCTTGAAGGTGGCGCAAAGGGCTTCATTGTTCCAGTTCAGCTCAGAGGCCAGGGTGCGGAACTGAATGGCATAGTCACCCACGGAAGAACCTCCTTGGGTCAAATTTAGTAAGGCAGTCTCTGCGGAGGTAACCCGGGCAGGCTCCTCAAAAACATTCCGGAACTCTAGGCAGAAGCTCTGGACGGAAGCGGTGGCAGGATCTGCGCGGTCCCATAGTGGTGTAGCCCAGGCCAGGGCCTTCCCGGACAGCAAACTGAGAACAAAGGCTACCTTGGCTCGCTCAGAAGGAAACTGGTCGGACAGAAGCTCGAGGTGGAGAGAGCACTGCGACAAGAACCCATGGCACTGCTTAGGATCTCCGTCATATTTGTCTGGTAGGGACAAACGGATTCTGGAACCAGTGGCAACTGCAGGCGGAGGTGACGCAGCAGGAGCAGACGGAGGAGCTGGCTGTTGCTGAGAAGGCAGGAGCTGCTGCAACATAGCGGTCAACTGGGCCAGCTGTTGACCCTGCTGGGCCACAATAGTGGTGAGGTCCGCTAGGCTTGGCAGGGGAACATCAGCGGGATCCATGGCCGGATCTTACTGTCACGTACCGGCAGGACAGGTAGTGGATCCTCTGGACCAGAGAGGCGATGGCGCGGGTTGTACTAAAGGACCGGTTCTAAGCAGTTACTGGTCTTCACCAGAGCCCGCCGCAAGGCGGGATGGATTTGCTGCGGCGGTAACTACCAGGTCGTGTCCCCTAGTAACAACTCGACCTCTCTGGCAGCTGATAAGGCGTGGTACACAGGGAGAAGGCAAGAGCGTAGTCGGACGTAGCAGAGGTCAGGGAAGGCGGCAAAGGTTCAAAGGCGAGTAGACGGTAGCAACGGGTTCGGCAACAGGCAAGGCAAACAAACACAGTGGAACGCTTTCTCTGAGGCACAAGGCACAAAGATCCGGCAGGAAGCTGTGGGAGGAGAAGGTATAAATGGGCAGTGCACAGGTGCAGCCTAATTAAGTCAGCACTGCCTCTCACAAACCTTAACCCTTAATAACCCTTTTGGACCAGGCACCAATCACTGGTGCACTGGCCCTTTGAATCTAAGAGTCCCGGCGCACGCGCGCCCTAGAGAGCGAGGACGCACACGCCGAGACACTGGAGTGCTGCCTGGGGGCATACGCTGTGAGCGCTCCGAGGCCAGCAGGGGACCCGGAGCGCTCAGCGTAACAATGATTTCTTTTTGTTTCAAAAATGATATTATTACGTAAAACTTACATAAATAAAAAAGTATACATATTAGGTATTGCCGCATCCGCATCGACCGGCTCTATAAAAATATCACATGACCTAACACCTCAGATGAACACCGTAAAAAAAATTAAAATAAAAACTGTGCTAAATAAACCATTTTTTTACCTTACATCACAAAAAGTGTAATAGCAAGCGATCAAAAAGTCACACGTACCCCAAAATAGTGCCAATAAAACCGTCATCTCATTTCACAAAAATCATACCCTACTCAAGGTAATCGCCCAAAAACTGAAAAAATTATGGCTCTAAGACTATGGAAACACTAAAACATGATTTTTTTTTGAAACAATGAAATCATTGTGTAAAACTTACACAAATAAAAAAAAAAGTATACATATTAGGTATCGCCGCATCTGTGACAACCTGGTCTATAAAAATATCACATGATCTAACCTGTCAGATGAATGTTGTAAATAACAAAAAATAAAAACTGTGCGTAAACAGCTATTTCTTGTTATCTTGCCTCACAAAAAGTGCAATATAGAGCAGTGTTTCCCAACCAGTGTGCCTCCAGCTGTTGCAAAACTACAACTCCCAGCATGCCTGGACAGCCTTTGGCTGTGCGGGCATGCTAGGAGTTGTAGTTTTGCAACAGCTGGAGGCACACTGGTTGGGAAACACTGATATAGAGCAACCAAAAATCATATGTACCCTAAACTAGTAAGAACAATACTGCCACCCTATCCCGTATTTTTTTTTAAATGGGGCCACTTTTTGTGAGTTTCTACACTAGGGGTGCATCAGGGGGGCTTTAAATGGGACATAGTGTCAAAAAAAACTGTCCAGCAAAATCTGCCTTCCAAAAACCGTATGGCATTCCTTTCCTTCTGCGCCCAGCCGTGTGCATGTACGGATGTTTACGACCACATATGGGGTGTTTCTGTAAACTACAGAATCAGGGCCATAAATAATGAGTTTTGTTTGGCTGTTAACCCTTGCTTTGTAAAAGTTTAAAAAAATATTAAAATTGAAATTTTGAAATTGTATCTCTATTTTCCATTAATTCTTGTGGAACACCTAAAGGCTTAACAAAGTTTGCAAAATCAGTTTTGAATACCTTGGGGGTGTAGTTTCTTAGATGGGGTCACTTTTATGGCGTTTCTACTCTAGGGGTGCATCAGGGGGGCTTAAAATGGGACATGGTGTAAAAAAAAAACAGTCCAGCAAAATCTGCCTTCCAAAAACCGTATGGTATTCCTTTCCTTCTGCGCCCTGCTATGTGCCCGTACAGCGGTATATGACCACATATGGGGTGTTTCTGTAAACTACAGAATCAGGGCCATAAATAGAGTTTTGTTTGGCTGTTAACCCTTGCTTTGTTACTGGGAAAAATAGATTAAAATGGACAATTTGCCAAAAAATAGAAATTCAGAAATTTCATCTCAATTTGCCAATAACTCTTGTGGAACACCTAAAGGGTTAACAATGTTTGTAAAAATCTGTTTTGAATACCTTGAGGGGTGTAGTTTCTTAGATGGGGGTCACTTTTATGGATTTTCTACTCTACAGGGAGTGCAGCATTATTAGGCAAGTTGTATTTTTGAGGATTAATTTTATTATTGAACAACAACCATGTTCTCAATGAACCCAAAAAACTCATTAATATCAAAGCTGAATATTTTTGGAAGTAGTTTTTAGTTTGTTTTTAGTTTTAGCTATTTTAGGGGGATATCTGTGTGTGCAGGTGACTATTATTGTGCATAATTATTAGGCAACTTAACAAAAAACAAATATATACCCATTTCAATTATTTATTTTTACCAGTGAAACCAATATAACATGTCAACATTCACAAATATACATTTCTGACATTCAAAATGTTGAGGAAGGGTTGAGACGTATGCATATATATCCATGCATGCCTGCAAACACGTGCGGGCATGTATGGTATATATGTGCATACATTAACCACAGCATCATGGGACGATGTGCGCAGATGTGCCCAGCATCTGCGCACGTCTGCCCATGGTGATCCCCAGGGGCTCATGGTGGCCCCTGTGGGAAATATGTGCCTCCTTTAGACCATGCCCCTTATAATATATATATGGCTGTGGCCCCTTATAACATATATATATATATATATATATATCTATAATATATGTGTATATATGTTATCAGGAGGACATATATGTGTATCTGCCATGGCTCTCCCCCAGGTTTATGATGAGTATATATATGTATATAGATGCGCCCCAAGTATCTATATACATATATATATACTTAATTTCCCCGGCGTCTGCAGGGGGGTGGATATGTCTCCAGGTGGCTGGTGACTTCAAAGGCTAAGGGTTGAGGCACTTTGTTAGGTTTATCAGCCTATTTACTATGCGGCCCCACTTTGTGTTTGTGACATGGCTGGGCGTGTGGTTCTGCTAGCCTCAGGGGGCCAACTGGCATGCATACGTCACAGTCACACTATGATGTCACACCCCTGAGAAGGGGGGGGGGGGGGGTTTCTGAGGCTGATATAGGAGCCTGAAACCAGGAAGAAGGGCTCTTGCAACCAGACTAGAATCAGAGACACATGAGGACTGCTGCCTGAAGGAAGAGAGGCCCATTTGGCCCTGGAGATGGCTGAGTATACGCTGGCATGGCATTGTACCTCCCTTGCAGTGCCAACCATATTCACCCCTTCCCTGCCTATCCCTTCAATGATTATCCCCCCCGGTTTACCCTTTTCCTACCCTGATTAACCCCTGCCATACCCCCATTCCCCTGGTTAACCCTGTTCCCCTGATTTACCCTGTGCATTCTTTTACCCTGTTATTAACCCCTGCACACCCCCCCCCCCTCACTGTACACTTGCAGGGTACTTCACCCCTGCATTGCTGTACAGCTCCCCATTGTTAACCCTTTGTGTTTGTGGTCTGCTTAACCCCAGCACGACCACCGTAGATCCTCGTCGTATACCTTAGGGATAGAAGTAGTCAGGTGGGTGGGTTGTTATACTTGTATGTGTGTATTGTATAGTTAGTTTGTGGGTGGAATTTGGGAACGTGTAGTGTAGTTGAGTACTGCATACTGTATTTAGGAATATTAATTATCGATATTCGCATAATTTTGGTGAATAATATCCCCCCTTTACATTGGCGAGTCAGGCCCACTGCTTAGATTTTGAAATCTGTGTTTGGTTTTGAGGTTAGAGGTTGGTCATCCTGTGAATTATCAGGCAAGAGAGACGCGGTCAGCGGTCTGAGCATCTAGGACCTGATAATTCGGACAGGTGACGCGACTCTTCCTTATGGTGTTTGAGGCTAGAGGTCGGTTGTCCTGTGAATTGTCAGGCAAGAGAGACGTGGTCAGCGGTCTGAGTGTCTAGGAGAGACGTGGTCAGCGGTCTGAGCGTCTAGGACCTGATAATTCGGACAGGTAACGCGACTCTTCCTCACAGCACCAAGCGCAGATCAAAACCTTTAGCAGAGAATCTATAATTGTTCTGTGAATTAATATTTTGCTATTTGCTTTACACGGTCACTGCATCGCTCAAGTGATTGCGAGGGAGAAGAGGTACGGCCCCAAGGAGAAGATGGACGCTCAAACGGTGAGTATGGACTTCCCCACACTACAACACTTGAGCAGACACAGCACATTCAATCCCATCCTCCCCACCACATACAAGTCAGAAGAAATGCTGTGGTCCGATTTGTTGGCACAGTCTTGTAGTTATGACAAGCTTTGTGTGAACAAACGGATGATGTTGAACAAGGCCACTAAACGGCTTCAGATGCTAGCCAAACTTGTTCATACGTTTGAGGCTAGCATCTGTAAGACAAAGGAAGTGGCGCTGGTGTCTCAGTCAACAGAGACAATTCCTCCGGCTGTTCACTGCCAGTGCTGTGCCAATAATTCCGACCAGGTTTCGGCATTACGGGCACAGCTGGCGGAGAATGTGCAGTCTACTGTTGACCGAGATGCGCAGGTGGCTAGGATACAGTCACGGTTAGTAGAGCTGCAGAAGCAGAAGGAGGAAATTGAGGCTAAGTTGACTCAGTCTTATACTGAGGTCAAGGCCTTCAAGGAGCAGACTGCCTCTACTAATGTGACGGTAGCCAAATTGAAGGCTCAGGTTGCTGTAAGCTCCCAGATAATGACTGGCATGCAACAGGTCATCACCAAGTTGGTACCGGCCCTTTCTTTTCCCATAAAGTCAGGGTCGGAATATCCCAAAACTTTACCCTATGCAGGGCAAGAAGGGGGGAGAGTAGTCTGTGACAGGCCAAATCACCAGACCAAGCCTGTCCAGACTAACAGAGATTTTTCCCTGACTTTGGGGAAAAGAAATATCGTGAAGAGTGCCTCTCTGAAGATGGAACAATTCAGGGAGCGCGGTTGCAGTGTGGACAGACCTAAGCCACGCCTGGCAAACATCAAATGTTTTGCGTGTGGTGGCTTGGGTCATATAGCGAAGCACTGCAAAACACACAGGACAGAAAGCCCAATCAGGTGCTTCAGGTGTGGGAACAAAGGACACATTGCAAGGAATTGCCCTTGTGCAAGTAATTGCAATGTGTCCAGTGATGGGATTCAGTTAACAAATGGTGCAGCGGGGTCTAGTCAGCTTCGCCATAAAGGGGTTACCTCTCGGCAGCATCATCAGCTGCTGAGGGGCCAGAGTGGCCAAGCTAGGCTAGGCAACATTTGACACCCCTGTACTATTTGTTACACAGTTTGTTCCCTGTACATGTCCATGTTGTGTGTTTTTGTTGTCTGTTGTAACGTTCTTCTTGATGTTGATGGTGGTCCTTGTCTATGAGTGTGTTCCACCAGGCTGATTTATGTAGTGTTGTAAGTTCCATCTGCTGTCTTGTTTCATTCTGTGTCCCCTTGGAGTGGAGCAGTGTTATACTGTGGATCGAGAACGTATAGGTTCGCGAGCAGATAATATCACACAGGAAATCCTGCTGGTCGGGAGAAGGCATAAGGACCTTCTTCATGCAGCACACAAAGGATGATGTGATATTATTCTGGGCAACCAGGGTCTCAGATCGATACGGGTAACACTGTTGTGCTCAAGGTTTTCGGTAGCGCTGTGTTGCACTGGGGACTGGGGCGGACAGACAACATTGGTGTAATGTTGTGCTGCGCACTTAATTCTAGTCCGAGCAGGTAGCACAGCTCTGATGGGGATTGGACGCAGAGTGTTTGGCAGCAGAGTGTGGACTATGTTCTTGTGTTGTGGGGTCCTGGGGAGCCGGGGCATACCTATGCCATTGGTTCTGCGGGCCTCCACAAGATGGGATCACAGGGGGAAATCAGCCTGGGTGCACATGAGTGGACAGGGATGCGGTGCCATCAATAACAAGATGGTGCTTTGTCCACAGAACTCCAGTTATCCTAACCTAGTGTGGCCATCCTTATCTGTTGGTGCAGAGGGATGTGTAACAGAGGACGCGCTCCTCTGAAGGTAGGGTGTTCAGACACCAGTGTTGGGATAATGAGGAGTCCTGTGAGATAAAGGGCAGCCCAATACCTTTCTCTACCCTTGGGTCAAAGGTATTGGTGCTGGGATTTTTGACATCTAATTGCACCGTGAGGGGAGAAATCTCCCAGGTGCGCCTGGTATTTTCTTCTGCCATAGGTGTGTTCAATATGCAGTGGAAGAAAAACCCAGGAGATGCCATAGAAGAGACCAGCTATTCCCCCTGACACTCTTGTGAGGCTCCAGAGGATCCCACTGGATTTTGGCAACCAAGCGACCTCTGCCTAGAGGTGTTCTAGAGATGGAAGACTGTGCCACAATCCAGCGGGAGCATTATTTAAGGCTCTGGAGGAAGATTTGGAGACGTTCGGGTGGAAGAGCATATCACTTGTTTCACCCAGTGAAACTTCTTCTGGTTCTGGTGATCATCATCTACAGTCGGAGGGTCAAGGGACTTATTGACCAAAATACACCAGAACCAGACAGAACTGTACAGAACTATCCGGAGGAGGAGGCTCAGGACATAACCAAACATTGTTCCTGTAGCCAAATATTATTGTATGGACACACATTGTTTTCTATGAGGGTTCGGGACGTATAACCTGTACTACCCTGAAACCCCATAGCACATTGTATTTATTGATTGTGTTTGTCGGTTGATTGTGTACCCATAGACACTCTAGGTGCAAATGTGTGACAGCCTATATTTGACTGTACACATTTGCATCCTATAGTCGTTTCCCATTGACACAGGGGTCTGCAACCTACCGGTGTCTTTGGAGGTGTAGAGAGATATGCCAGGTTGCATGAGTCTCTATGGGTACACACATATAATGGAATTTGGTGTTGGGAGGGATATGACATGTATTTTGTGTGAATGGGGATAAGGTTAGGTCACGATAGGGACAGGCATCATTCATTTGCCACCTTGAACCCTGAAACGGTGAAGTTCTTAAGGGAAGGGCTGGATGTGTAGTGTGGCGGAGGTGTTCTCCGCAGTAGAATTTAGGTACTGTGACATCGCAGCTTAAGAGTCTGACCTGCCTTGTAAAGACCTATTAATCTGTCCACGGGAGAACCGCAAGATGGAAACAGACATTGGATAGAAGAAAGTTGGGACTGAGACTGTGAGGGTGAACCCGCTCCAGATGCCTTGGAGGCGGGCCATACCTGAAGATCGGCAGAACGACCGAGAGACTGTGGGGGTGTGGCCACTCCAAAGTGGGGGTGGCCGACACTAAAAGACTGCGAAAGAAAGGCCAGTTAAAGACTGCGAGGGTGAACCCGCTCCAGATTCCTTGGAGACGGGCCATACCTGAAGATCGGCAGAATTACCGAGAGACTGTGGGGGTGTGGTCACTCCAAAGTGGGGGTGGCCGACACCAAGAGACTGATAAAGAAAGGCCAGTTAACCGAGAGACTGTGGGTGTGTGGTATCCTAAAGATGTCAAGAAGAAGACTGTGTATCCTGTGGACGGAGGAGTAGGTTACGGTGAAGGGCAGGTCGGAGGAAAATAGATTAGGGATGTCTAAGTACCTAAAGAACAGTGTACACTACAGTTCTTCCTGAACTTCCACCTAGGATGGGGTTGAGGGGGGGGGGCAAATATATCTCAACCCGTTCCCCCAATATATTGTCGTATTATATAGTCCGACAACAGGGGGATTGTTGAGGAAGGGTTGAGACGTATGCATATATATCCATGCATGCCTGCAAACACGTGCGGGCATGTATGGTATATATGTGCATACATTAACCACAGCATCATGGGACGATGTGCGCAGATGTGCCCAGCATCTGCGCACGTCTGCTCATGGTGGCCCCTGTGGGAAATATGTGCCTCCTTTAGACCGTGCCCCTTATAATATATATATGGCTGTGGCCCCTTATAACATATATATATATATATATATATATATATATATATATATAATATATGTGTATATATGTTATCAGGAGGACATATATATGTGTATCTGCCATGGCTCTCCCCCAGGTTTATGATGAGTATATATATGTATATAGATGCGCCCCAAGTATCTATATACATATATACTTAATTTCCCCGGCGTCTGCAGGGGGGTGGATATGTCTCCAGGTGGCTGGTGACTTCAAAGGCTAAGGGTTGAGGCACTTTGTTAAGTTTATCAGCCTATTTACTATGCGGCCCCACTTTGTGTTTGTGACATGGCTGGGCGTGTCGTGCTGCTAGCCTCAGGGGGCCAACTGGCATGCATACGTCACAGTCACACTATGATGTCACACCCCTGAGAAGGGGGGGGGGTGTTTCTGAGGCTGATATAGGAGCCTGAAACCAGGAAGAAGGGCTCTTGCAACCAGACTAGAATCAGAGACACATGAGGACGGCTGCCTGAAGGAAGAGAGGCCCATTTGGCCCTGGAGATGGCTGAGTATACGCTGGCATGGCATTGTACCTCCCTTGCAGTGCCAACCATATTCACCCCTTCCCTGCCTATCCCTTCAATGATTATCCCCCCCGGTTTACCCTTTTCCTACCCTGATTAACCCCTGCCATACCCCCATTCCCCTGGTTAACCCTGTTCCCCTGATTTACCCTGTGCATTCTGTTACCCTGTTATTAACCCCTGCACACCCCCCCCTCACTGTACACTTGCAGGGTACTTCACCCCTGCATTGCTGTACAGCTCCCCATTGTTAACCCTTTGTGTTTGTGGTCTGCTTAACCCCAGCACGACCACCGTAGATCCTCGTCGTATACCTTAGGGATAGAAGTAGTCAGGTGGGGTGGGTTGTTATACTTGTATGTGTGTATTGTATAGTTAGTTTGAGGGTGGAATTTGGGAACGTGTAGTGTATTTGAGTACTGTATATTTAGTGTTGTGTTGTCAGTATTGCGTGCGTAGTGTATTGTAATAAATACCGTAATATTTGTACCATTTGTGTAGTGTGTACTTGTTAGCGGTAGTAAGTAAGGCAAATGCAGCTAGTGTAGCGATCAGTGTAAGCATAGCAAAAGTATTGTGTTATTGTTATATAAAGGTATAAATAGGCGGAGTCTTCACTAGACGATTCCTCCTATTTAGGAATATTAATTATCGATATTCGCATAATATTGGTGAATAATATCCCCCCTTTACACAAAAACAAAACAAAAACAAACCAGTGACCAATATAGCCACCTTTCTTTGCAAGGACACTCAAAAGCCTGCCATCCATGGATTCTGTCTTGGATTGTGTTTTGATCTGTTCACCATCACTAGCAACCACAGCCTCCCAGACACTGTTCAGAGAGGTGTACTGTTTTCCCGCCTTGTAAATCTCACATTTGATGATGGACCACAGGTTCTCAATGGGGTTCAGATCAGGTGAACAAGGAGGCCATGTCATTAGTTTTTCTTCTTATATACCCTTTCTTGCCAGCCACGCTGTGGAGTACTTGGACGCGTGTGATGGAGCATTGTCCTGCATGAAAATCATGTTTTTCTTGAAGGATGCAGACTTCTTCCTGTACCACTGCTTGAAGAAGGTGTCTTCCAGAAACTGGCAGTAGGACTGGAAGTTGAGCTTGACTCCATCCTCAACCCGAAAAGCCCCCACAAGCTCATCTTTGATGATGCCAGCCCAAACCAGTACTCCACCTCCACCTTGCTGGCGTCTGAGTCGGACTGGAGCTCTCTGCCCTTTACCAATCCAGCCACGGGCCCATCCATCTGGCCCATCAAGACTCACTCTCATTTCATCAGTCCATAAAACCTTAGAAAAATCAGTCTTGAGATATTTCTTGGCCCAGTCTTGACGTTTCAGCTTGTGTGTCTTGTTCAGTGGTGGTCGTCTTTCAGCCTTTCTTACCTTGGCCATGTCTCTGAGTATTGCACACCTTGTGCTTTTGGGCACTCCAGTGATGTTGCAGCTCTGAAATATGGCCAAACTGGTGGCAAGTGGCATCTTGGCAGCTGCACGCTTGACTTTTCTCAGTTAATGGGCAGTTATTTTGCGCCTTGGTTTTTCCACACGCTTCTTGCGACCCTGTTGACTATTTTGAATGAAACGCTTGATAGTTCGATGATCACGCTTCAGAAGCTTTGCAATTTTAAGAGTGCTGCATCCCTCTGCAAGATATCTCACTATTTTTTACTTTTCTGAGCCTGTCAAGTCCTTCTTTTGACCCATTTTGCCAAAGGAAAGTTGCCTAATAATTATGCACACCTGATATAGGGTGTTGATGTCATTAGACCACACCCCTTCTCATTACAGAGATGCACATCACCTAATATGCTTAATTGGTAGTAGGCTTTCGAGCCTATACAGCTTGGAGTAAGACAACATGCATAAAGAGGATGATGTGGTCAAAATACTCATTTGCCTAATAATTCTGCACTCCCTGTAGAGTTGCATCAGGGGGCTTCAAATTGTACATGGTGTAAAAAAAAAAACAGTCCAGCAAAATCTGCTTTCCAAAAACCGTATGACATTCCTTTCCTTCTGTGCCCTGCCGTGTGCCCGTACAGCGGTTTACGACCACATATGGGGTGTTTCTGTAAACTACAGAATCAGGGCCATAAATATTGAGTTTGGTTTGGCTGTAAACCCTTGCTTTGTAACTGTAAAAAAAAAAAAAAAAAAAAAAAAGGAAAATTTTGGGTGGTTTCTATTATGTAAGCCTTACAAAGTGACTTCAGACCTGAATTGGTCCCTAAAAATTGTTTTTTTGAAAAATTTCTGAAAGATTTCAAGATTTGCTTCTAAACTTCTAAGCCTTGGAACATCTCCATAAAATAAAATATCATTCCCAAAATTTTGGTAAATTTGGTATTTTTTTGCCTTGTTGATGCTAGAGGAGAATGAGCCGACTGATTCAAGCTGATAGAAGAGCAACGTTGACTGAAATAACCACTCGTTACAACCGAGGTATGCAGCAAAGCATTTGTGAAGCCACAACACGCACAACCTTGAGGCAGCAGAAGACCCCACCGGGTACCACTCATCTCCACTACAAATAGGAAAAAGAGGCTACAATTTGCACAAGCTCACCAAAATTGGACTGTTGAAGACTGGAAAAATGGTTTCTTGAACATGACAATGAGTTCACTGTACTAAAATGGCTCCCACAGTCACCAGATCTCAACCCAATAGAGCATCTTTGGGATGTGGTGGAACGGGAGCTTCGTGCCCTGGATGTGCATCCCTCAAATCTCTATCAACTGCAAGATGCTATCCTATCAATATGGGCCAACATTTCTAAAGAATGCAATCAGCACCTTGTTGAATCAATGCCACGTAGAATTAAGGCAGTTCTGAAGGCCAAAGGGGGTCCAACACCGTATTAGTATGGTGTTCCTAATAATTCTTTAGGTGAGTGTATATATATTTTTTTAATGCTTGCTCCATCCCAACACCACGTCGTTGAATAAACAGAAAACTGGGGGGCGGAGCCTACGCTGAGAGTAAATGGCTGTGTGAAGCGTCGCTCCGCTACTTGATTATCCCTCATAGCCTTAGATTATCAGCTTACCAGGCCAAAAATGGGCAAAATCGGTGGACAAAAGAACACAGATTCTTCCGGTTCTGCCAAAGAGGCGATTCAGCCTGGAGAAATGGACAAATTCATTAAAAAGGCAGCCACAGCGTGTGTGGCAAGAGAACCTAAAATGGCGCCCGGAACACCGAAGTCTGCCGTCTGCAAACAGCAAGCTTCTACTGCCGCTGAAAGAGGTAGGGAAGTTTCCCCTAGCCCAGACGCCTTACCGATCTCCAGGAGCTTCCTAAAAGATTCACTTGCTGAAGCTCTCGAACCCCTCAGCTCGGAACTGGCAGCTATTATGGGTGATATTCGCCATATAGGCAACAGAGTGGAGATTTTGGAGGAAAACCAAACTAAGTTCATCATGCACCAGAAAGAGGTGTCTTCAACTTAGGCTGATTACCAGGCGCACATCAACCTACTCTATACAGCTTTAGAAGACCAGGAGAATAGGGGAAGAAGAAATAATCTTCGATTCAGAGGCATCCCCGAATCTATTACTCCCAGTGACATCCCTGAAGCGGTAATACAAATCTGCCTTCACTTGCTGGGCCCTGACACAGCACATGAAGTCACCATTGAAAGGGCTCACAGGGCATTAAGGCCCAAACCGCAACCAAATGAGCCCCCAAGAGACGTTATTTGTAAGTTCCTATACTTCCCAGTTAAGGAAGCGGTCCATTCAAGCGGCAGGAAGAACCCGACACTGTTATGGGAAGGTAACAAAATCAAAATTTTTCAGGACTTAGCACAGTCCACTCTTAAAAAGCGCAGAGCGCTGAAGCCACTTACAGATTGGCTGCGGTCTCATAAGATTTTGTACAGATGGTCTTTTCCTTTTGGCCTCTCCTTCTCCCACGAAGGCCGTCGCCTATTCATCTCCTTTCCCAAGGACCTGGAAAAGATATATGCTCACCTTAAGATTCAGCCACTACAGATCGAAAATGCTACAGGATACAGCAACCCTCCCCGATCTACCAACTATCGTTCCCTGGGAGCCGCCTGGCACCCCCAACCCGCAAAGAGGAAGAAGATTGAACACCTCCACTCCGAGGAGACTACCACTTATAGACAAGTGAAGATCTGAATCGTCGCTAAGCAGATAACTGTATAACTTTCTACTGACACTATGTCAGTGACCATCTCAATATTCTGGTTGAATTATCCACCTATTTACCTTTGATTAGATGTTATATTTCCCCTTTGTCTTCTTATTCATCTTGCACTTGAGCGAACCTAGTGAATAACTATAGGCTAGAGGGAATTGTGCTGACTTCTGTACTATGTTGTTTCTTGCTGACTTTTTTCCTCATGCTCCCCTTTAAAGCTCCTCTGTTGTTCATGTACCTCTCTTCTTTGCTCCTTATGGATTCCAGGAGAGGCTTAATAATCTGCCATTTTGTAATGATACTGTCTGGTATCTGTTGCTCTTTTGAGGGATACTCTTAGAGCATTTACCTTACCCCCCTAGAGTTTGCAAAGCTCCCTAGCTCTACTATAATGTTAAATATTCATCACTGTTATGTTCATTTTATGCTTTGCCTTTTAATTTAAATTTTTCCTCATGTCTTTGTTTCCAATCAGGTACATAACTTTGTAAGCACAAACTACAATCCTATCTGAGACTTTTGGGACATCCCGTTGCTTCGCTTGAGGAGGCTGAGTGTTTCTTATTTTCCTTTGTTCCCTCACCACAAAGAAACCCACTTTAAGTTTGATAAATAGCCAAACCTCACACACTCATTATTTTCAGACTGGTACCATTGTGGTTCAGGGTCCTCGGCCTCCAAAGGTGTAAGCATAGGGATCAGGAAACATTTCCCATTCACATATATCCATCATATTCAGGATAATGAGGGGAGATATATGCTGCTTAAGGGATCTATTGCAAATCAAGTTTATACTTACATTAACCTTTATGCCCCCAATGCTGGTCAGGCTGCCTGGATTATAGAGGTTTTATCATTACTGGAACCATATAAAGAGGGAGTGATGATTCTGGGTGGAGATCTTAATTTAACGTTAGAACCAAGTGTTGATTCCACCTCTAAAAGATCAGATATATCAACTAAAGCTCTCAGACATCTCAAGAAATTCCTGCACAGCTGGTCGGTTTGTGATGTCTGGAGACTCTTTAATCCAAAGGAGCGAGATTACTCCTTCTTTTCTCCAGTACATGGGTCTTATCACAGACTAGACTACCTATTGATAACAAAGGAGCATCTCCAGTTTTGTAGCCTGGCCAGCATTGGTACTATGCATCTATCAGATCACTCCCCGGTTTTCCTGACATTGTCTGCCCCCACTCTGGAACCACGTTCCTTTAGATGGCGCCTAAATGAGCAATTAATTTCTCCAGGTGAACCCCTAGTCCAAACACAAAAAGCTTTAGAGGAATACTTTTCTCTCAATTACAAATCAGTCACATCTTGTTAAGTGTTATGGGATGCTCATAAAGCTTTTATGAGAGGTCATTTTATCTCTATGGGAGCTAAAGCCAAGAAAGCCAGAAGAACCCAAATAGACTCTCTATTAGCCAAAATCCCAAAACTTGAATCCCTACATAAACAGTCTCTGTTATAATCTCACCTTTCAGAATTAACTGATACATGTGAAGCCTTAAAAAAAGATCTTAAACAATGCCTCAGCCAAATATTATCTACAAGCGCAATAAGTATAAGTATTATGCCCATGGTGATAGGGCTTCAAAATGTATGATGCAACGCATAAAACAAAGGAAAGCCCATAATTACATTCATCAGATTAAAACTCCAAGCAGGGGTTTGGCCTACTTCCCCGCATACATTGCGGCCCCCAATTTAGAGATTTCTATCATTCTCTATACAATCTAAAAGACCCTTAAAAAAGATTACAATATCCCTTCCCGCCACACGAGTCCATAACAAATTTTCTACATTTCTTGTCCCTCCCGACAAATTTTACAAGCCCCTTTTACATTAGATGAATTAGAAGCCACTATTAAACACCTACCTAGAGGGAAATGCCCAGGTCCTGATGGCCTTCCAGCCTTCTACTATCGCTCGCTGTCCAAAATATTAAGCCCCCATCTACTTGAGGTGTGCAACAACTGCCTAACTGGCACTAACATGACTACAGATATGACTAAAGCACATATCTCCCTGATTCATAAAGAAGGGAAAGATAGCTCCTATTGTGTGAATTATCGTCTGATTTCCCTGCTAAATTTGGACTTAAAAATTTTAGCTAAGATGTTGGCCACACGTTTATCCGCATTTCTCTCCCTATTCTGATCCAGAAAGATCAGGTGGGCTTTGTGAGGGGCAGGGAGGGAAAGGACAATACCTCTAGAGCAGGCATGTCCAAACTGCGGCCCTCCAGCTGTTGCAAAACTACAACACCCAGCATGCCTGGATAGCTTACAGCTATTATGGCATGCTAGGAGTTGTAGTTTTGCAACAGCTGGAGGGCCACAGTTTGGACATGCCTGCTCTAGAGTCTTAAATTGCATAATTCACGCAAAAAGATTTAAATGTCCTCTGATCCTTCTCAGCACTGATGCTGAGAAGGCATTTGACAGAGTAGATTGGGATTTTATGAGCAAGGTACTATCCATATTTGGGATCCCAGTTCATTTCATAAATGCAGTATTTTCCTTATACTCAAATGCATCAGCTTCGGTTATTATTAATAACTCCCTGTCCTCTCCCTTTGCTATCCATAATAGAACCAGACAGGGTTGCCCCCTCTCTCCCCTGCTATTCGTACTGGTTATGGAATCCTTGCTGCAGGCTTTTAGGAGGGGGGAATTCAAGGGGTCCGGGTAGGAAGATTTTAACACAAGGCCGCAGCCTTCGCTGATGACCTACTTATTATGTTTACAATCCCAGCTTCAGCCCTCCCCCCACATCTACCGTGTAATTGAAAAATTCGGTAACCTTTCAAATGTTAAAATTAATACAAACAAAACCCATGCTCTTAATATTGGCTTTCCCTCATCAACGATACAAGAACTTAAGTTTAACTCCCCTTTTAAATGCGATACCCCACATACTACGTATTTGGGAATTAAAATAGGTCCCGACCCTGACTCATTGTTTCGAAAGAAAACTGGCTGATTCTCTCCTGTTTTACGCAAAATTGAATTTGTATTATTAAATTAAATATTAAGTATTAAATATTTTAATATAAATTTTATTAAATTTGCCAAAACTGGCCTAATAACTCAAGTATGAAATCAGCCTTACAGGTCAATGTTATGGTCAAGAAGAAGTGCACTCCTTTTACACCCTTGTCAGCTGATTCCACATAGATGGCTACAGAACCTGTTCTATTACACGCTTAAACAAGTAGAGCCCCCTGAAAGAGTGGAGAGGATGTCAGCAGTAAGTTTGTGTAGACGTCACTGATTAATTTGCCCTTCCTTTGATCCGTCGGAACAATAACCCACAAAAAATGGATCCTGTCTTTGGAGCATACTCCTTCACTTGGTCACCATTTGCTCAGTATTGCTAATGCCAATAAAACAGAGATGACATGTGAATGGAATATTTGCATGTCTTCTGTGTTTTGTACCCACTCCTGCTTTTGTCTACCAAATCATAAGCCAATTCTGTTGGGACCATACATGGCTTACAGCTGCTACACAGACAGGATCTGTTGTGTGTCTCATTTTTCCTTCCTTCTGACAGATCAGAAGAAAGGTGAAATAAATGATGATGTCAGCCAGTCCGAAAGCCAAAATAGTGGCCCAGTCATGAAGTGGGGAGGGTGTGAACAGCATGTGAAGTCCATACCGTGTCCCTATGACAGGGTGGTGAGGTTTAAGCAGCATGAGGAGACCACACAGTGGCCCAATGACAAAGTCTGACGGTGGCGGCAGCATCAGGAGGCCACAGAGTGGCACAGCGACAGTGTGGAGGTGGCAGCAGTATGAGGAGGCCACCGAGTGGCACAATCACAGAGTATGTAGTTGGCAGCAGCATGTGGAGGCCAGAGAGTGGCCAGGTTACATAGTGTGGAGATGGCAGCATCAGGAGGCCAGAGTGGCAAGGTGACATAGTGTGAACATTGCAGCAGCATGATACAACAGAGTGGCACGCTGACACAGTGTGGACATGGCAACACCAAGAGGCCACAGAGTAGCAAGGTGACAAAGTGTGGAGGTGGGTGGCAATACTAGTACTCGCTGAAGATGGTGGGTGAAAGAAGGAGCACTTGGCCTGTAGTCCAGTGGCCTTCAGTAAAAATGATATCCATTGACCATCTAATATACCTCCGGCCACATAATCACTTGATATTTTATGCACGGTGAATGCATAATTTTTGGGGCCTGTAATCTAACTGGCCAACAGTAAAATTGTTATACGGTGACAGCCTAATTTACCTCCACCCACATAATTACTTGTTATTTTCTGTCCAGTGAATGCCTAATGTTTGGGACCTTGGAGGAATTCAACACCTGTGACGACCACGTGTTATCGAATTTCAACTTATTATCATGTTATTATCAATATTATTATCTTTTTTTTTTTTTTTCAAAAGGGAGGATTTAGCCATGTTTTTAACACAATTTTATATTTTTTGTTCTTTTAAACATATGTATTTGACATCTATTTGTACTGGCCTACAGTAAAATTGATATCCAATGACTGTCTAATATACCTCCAGCCACATAATTCTTTTCTGTCAGGTGGATGCCTAATTTTTGGGGCCTATACTCCACTGGTCTGCAGTAAAATTGATATACATTGACTGTCTAATATACCTCCAACCACATAATCACTTGATCATTTATGTATGATAAATGCATAATTTTTGGGGCATGTAATCTAACTGGCCAACAGTAAAATTGTAATACGGTGACCGCCTAATGTAGCTCCAGCCACATTATCAATTGTTCTTTTCTGTTCGGTGAATGAATCTTTGATTGATTTTTGGGGCCTGTAGTCCACTAGCCTGCAGTAAAATTGATATCCAATGATCGTCTAATATACCTCAAGCCACATAATTACTTCTTCTTTTCTGTCTGGTAAATGCCTAATGTTTGGGGCCTGTACTCCAGTGGTCTACATTTAAATTTTTCTAGGCTCCAGCAGGGCACTTTTCAGAGAATTTCACTTTAAGACCCATAAAAATGGCCCCTGATTAAAATACATATTTTTTGGGGGGAACTTTTGCCATTGATCCCCCTCTGGTATGTCACTGTCCATTTTGTGGTACAATTTTTGCACTTCTTGTAAGTATTTGGTGGCTACAAATATGACCTGAAGGTTTATCAGGTTCGCCTGCAATTAAAGTGAATGGGACCCGCCACAAACTTTCAGTTCGTGAGCATTTCATTGTGTTTGCGTTCTTTAACCACTTCAGCCCCGCTAGCTGAAACCCCCTTCATGACCAGAGCACTTTTTACACTTCGGCACTACACTACTTTCATCGTTTATCGCTCGGTCATGCAACTTACCACCCAAATGAATTTTACCTCCTTTTCTTCTCACTAATGGAGCTTTCATTTGGTGGTATTTTATTGCTGCTGACATTTTTACTTTTTTTGTTATTAATCAAAATGTAACGATTTTTTTGCAAAAAAATGACATTTTTCACTTTCAGCTGTAAAATTTTGCAAAAAAAATGACATCCATATATAAATTTTTCGCCAAATTTATTGTTCTACATGTCTTTGATAAAAAAAAAATGTTTGGGCAAAAAAAAAAAAATGGTTTGGGTAAAAGTTATAGCGTTTACAAACTATGGTACAAAAATGTGAATTTCCGCTTTTTGAAACAGCTCTGATTTTCTGAGCACCTGTCATGATTCCTGAGGTTCTACAATGCCCAGACAGTACAAACACCCCACAAATGACCCCATTTCGGAAAGTAGACACCCTAAGGTATTCGCTCATGGGCATAGTGAGTTCATAGAACTTTTTATTTTTTGTCACAAGTTAGCGGAAAATGATGATGATTTTTTTTTTTTTTTTTCTTACAAAGTCTCATATTCCACTAACTTGCAACAAAAAATAAAAATTCTAGGAACTCACCATGCCCCTCACAGAATACCTTGGGGTGTCTTCTTTCCAAAATGGGGTCACTTGTGGGGTAGTTATACTGCCCTGGCAATTTAGGGGCCCAAATGTGTGAGAAGAACTTTGCAATCAAAATGTGTAAAAAATGACCGGTGAAATCCGAAAGGTGCACTTTGGAATATGCGCCCCTTTGCCCACCTTGGCAGCAAAAAAGTGTCACACATCTGGTATCGCCGTACTCAGGAGAAGTTGGGGAATGTGTTTTGGGTGTCATTTTACATTTTTTTTTTTATATATATACAAAGTGTTTTTTTATATATATACAAAGCATAGGAACGCCGCCTCCTCCTCAGCTCGTATGCCTTGGCAAACGTATCTGTCACTGCAGAGGAGAAAATCCCGTCTTGCAGCGCCGCATACACCGACTTGCGTGTAATCTGACAGCAGCGCAATGCTTCTGTCAGAATGCACATCAGTGCTGCAGCTAGTCGATCGGTTGGTCCACATGGAAGGTAAAAAAAAAAAAAACAAAAGAAAAAACCAGGCCACAACGCAATAATTTTATTAACTTTGGAACAGAACATGTAAACTTTAACTTTTTGAACTAAACATTAACTTGTTTGCTTACTGGTGTTTTTTTTTTTTTTTTTACCTTTATAGAACAAACCTCTCCTTCCCCATGTGTCAATGTGCAAAGCGCAAATCGCTCAAAGATGTGGCGAAGTGCGTTATGCACTTTGTCCCATGTGAAAGGAGACGTTTGCAGCAGCTGTTAGTGAATGGGCCCTAATAGCCCTGTGTGCCTATCCTGGTGAGATGATCCCTATGCTAGGTGTACCTGTGTGTGGTACTTTCGGAAACACTCCCCTAAGCATAGGGCAGGGTGGTCAGGACAGTCAGGACAGAAATAGCGGGTGTCACGCCTTATTCCACTCCTGCTACAGACACGACATCTTTTTCAGGGTGACGGGTGGGTTGAGGTACCAGCAACGACATTGGGGAAATGTCGCTCGTGTAGACGGCTAACTACACTGGTGGATGGGGCCACGGAACCTCCTGGATACAGGAGGTTCTCGATGATCTCTTCCTGAAATTTGAGGAAGGATCCAGTTCTCCCAGCCTTACTGTAGAGAACAAAACTATTGTACAGAGCCAATTGAATTAAATATACAGACACCTTCTTATACCAGCGTCTGGTTCTGCGGGAAACTAAATACGGAGACAACATCTGGTCATTGAAGTCCACCCCTCCCATGTGAAGGTTATAGTCGTGGACTGAGAGGGGCTTTTCAATGACACGGGTTGCTCGCTCAATTAGTATTGTCGTGTCTGCGTGAATGGAGGAGAGCATGTAAACGTCACGCTTGTGTCTCCATTTCACCGCGAGCAATTCTTCGTTACACAGTGCGGCCCTCTGCCCCCTTGCAAGACGGGTGCTAACGAGCCGTTGGGGGAAGCCCGCGCGACTAGTTCGCGCGGTACCACAGGCGCCAATCCGTTCTAGAAACAAATGCCTAAAGAGGGCCACACTTGTGTAGAAATTGTCCACATAAAGATGGTACCCCTTGCCGAATAAGGGTGACACCAAGTCCCAGACTATCTTCCCACTGCTCCCCAGGTAGTCAGGGCAACCGACCGGCTCCAGGGTCTGATCTTTTCCCTCATAGACACGAAATTTGTGTGTATAGCCTGTGGCCCTTTCACAGAGCTTATACAATTTGACCCCATACCGGGCGTGCTTGCTTGGGATGTATTGTTTGAAGCCAAGGCGCCCGGTAAAATGTATAAGGGACTCGTCTACGCAGATGTTTTGCTCTGGGGTATACATATCTGCAAATTTCAGGTTGAAATGGTCTATGAGGGGCCGAATTTTGTGGAGCCGGTCAAAAGCAGGGTGGCCTCTGGGACGGGAGGTGCTGTTATCACTAAAGTGCAGGAAACGCAGGATGGTCTCAAATCGTGTCCTGGACATAGCAGCAGAGAACATGGGCATGTGATGAATCGGGTTCGTGGACCAATATGACCGCAATTCATGCTTTTTTGTCAGGCCCATGTTGAGGAGGAGGCCCAGAAAAGTTTTAATTTCGGAAACTTGGACTGGTTTCCACCGGAAAGGCTGGGCATAAAAGCTTCCCGGATTAGCTCCGCAGTCAAGAACAGCTCAAAAAATCCCAGGGCCGAACCGATCGGAGCTGTCTCAACCCGAACTCCAGACTGGGCGGTGAAAGGGGGAACTACAGGTGCGGCTGAAGTTGGGGACTGCCAATCAGGATTTGCCAGCACCTCTGGGATTCTAGGGGCTCTACGGGCACGTCTTTGCGGTGGCTGCGACGGGGTCACTACTGCACGTGCCACCGTACCAGCTTCAACTGCCCTTCTGGTGCTCGCTACTTCACCATGTTCTACGGCAGTGCTGGTACTAGGTCCAGGAAGGGCTGGGCTGCTGGTGTATGCCTCACCACGTAATCCGACAGCACCAGCCCCACTCTGCTGCTCTTGAAGCGGATCCTGCGCAACCTGCGGTCTAGCGACACGGGGCCGGGTACGCCTGCTGCTATCAGGAATCTCAGCCTCCTCGTCCGAACTTTGGGTCAGAGAGCCACTGCTTTCTACAGGTTCGTATTCTGACCCGCTGGATTCATCAGATGAGGGTTCCCACTCCTCATCCGACTGGGTCAGAAGCCTGTAGGCCTCTTCAGAGGAATACCCCCTGTTAGACATGTGGGCAACTAAATTTAGGGGTATTCCCTGAGACTACCCAAGAAAAAAAAAGCAAGCCTGTCTTACAAATGGGAGGCTAGCGAAGTACCGGAGGCTGCTGCGGTTGATAAAAAATATCAAAACTGATTTTTTTATCGCCGCAGTGCGTGTAAAGTGAATGTGCAGCGACCGCGATCACTGCGGTGGGGCGGGCATGGGAGAACGCACGTGTGGGCGACCGATCAGGCCTGATCGGGCAAACACTGCGTTTTGGGTGGAGGGAGAACTAAAGTGACACTAGTACTATTATAGATCTGACCGTGATCAGTTTTGATCACTTCCAGATACTATAAAAGTACAAATGCTGATTAGCGATACGCTAATCAGCGAATAACGGACTGCGGTGCGGTGGGCTGGGCGCTAACCGATCCCTAAACTACCTAACCAAGGGGCCTAAACTATACTGAAACCTAACGGTCAATACCAGTGAAAAAAAAAAGTGACAGTTTGCACTGATCACTTTTTTCCTTTCACTAGTGATTGACAGGGGCGATCAAAGGGGTGATCAAAGGGTTAATTGGGGTGATCTGGGGGCTAAGTGTGGTGTAGTGGGTACTCACAGTGATGTGTGCTCCTCTGCTCCTCTGCTGGAACCAACCGACCAAAAGAAGGAGCAGAGGAGCACAGCAGCCATATAACCCCATCATATTTACTAATATGTGGGGTTAAATGGCTGCTGATTGGATTTTTTAAAAATCAGCAACCTGCCAGCCAATGATCGTGGCCGGCAGGCTGCTGACGAAATACTCTGCTGCGAAATGCCGGCCCGCGATGCGCATGCGCGGGCCGGCTGTGACGTAATCTCGCGTCTCGCGAGATGACGCGCCGATGCGTCCAGGAGGAACAAATCAACCACCTCCCAGACGCATCGGTGCGTTAGGCGGTCGGGAGGTGGTTAATCGTCCCGGCCGATATTCGTCCATCACTAGTGATGTCCCGAAATATTCGCCGGCGAATAGTTCCCGGCGAACATAGCTTGTTCGCGTTCGCCGATGTGGGCGAACATATGCAATGTTCGGTCCACCCCCTATACATCATCATTGAGTAAACTTTGACTCTGTACCTCACAGTCAGCAGACACATTCCAGCCAATCAGCAGCAGACCCTCCCTCCCAGACCCTCCCACCTCCTGGACAGCATTCATTTTAGATTCATTCGGAAACTGCATTCACAGTGAGAGGAGGGAGAATCCTGCTGCTGCTGTTTCAATAGGGAAAGCGTTAGCTAGGGCATTGTTCTGTGTCCACAGACTCATCTGCTGTAAGGACAGCGTCCTGACAGCACCCCAAAAAGCCCTTTTCAGGGCTGGTACATCAGTGTGCTTTTTTATTTTTTATTTTATATATATATATATATATATATATATATATATATATATATTGCAGTTGCCTGGCTGCCCGTGTGTGAGAGGCTGCAGGCTCAGTCATAGACAGCACTGTGTGCACAGTGCACACCATTCATACAGGGTGTGACAGAAAATACCTCACAGATAAAAAATAAAAAATTATATTTAAAATTTTTCTGTGATCTAATCACATTTGCAAGCCCGTGTGTGTCAGGCCAACACATACTGTATTGTGCCCACTGGCTAGTGGCTAGGCCTGCACTCATACCGTTACAGGGTGTCATTCACTCAAATACCTTGCAGAAAAAAAATATTCTATTTAAAATTTTTCTGTGATCTAATCACATTTGCAAGCCCATGTGTGTCAGGCCCACACATACTGTATTGTGCCCACTGGCTAGTGTCTAGGCCTGCACTCATACCGTTACAGGGTGTCATTCACTCAAATACCTTGCAGAAAAAAAAAATTATATTAAAAATTTGTCTGTGATCTAATCACATTTGCAAGCCCGTGTGCATCAGGCCAACATATACTGTATTGTGCCCACTGGCTAGTGGCTAGGCCTGCACTCATACCGTTACAGGGTGTCATTCACTCAAATACCTTGCAGAAAAAAAATATTCTATTTAAAATTTTTCTGTGATCTAATCACATTTGCAAGCCCATGTGTGTCAGGCCCACACATACTGTATTGTGCCCACTGGCTAGTGTCTAGGCCTGCACTCATACCGTTACAGGGTGTCATTCACTCAAATACCTTGCAGAAAAAAAAATTCTATAAAAAATTTGTCTGTGATCTAATCACATTTGCAAGCCAGTGTGCGTCAGGCCAACATATACTGTATTGTGCCCACTGGCTAGTGTCTAGGCCTGCACTCATACCGTTACAGGGTGTCATTCACCCAAATACCTTGCAGAAAAAAAAAATATGTTTTAAAATTTTTCTGTGATCTAATCACATTTGCAAGCCCGTGTGCGTCAGGCCAACACATACTGTATTGTGCTAACAGGCTAGTGGCTAGGCCTCCACTCATACCATTATAGGGTGTCGTTCACCCAAATACCTTGCAGAAAAAAAAAATTGATTGAAACATTTTCTGTGATCTAATCACATTTGCAAGCCCTTGTGCGTCAGGCCCACATATACTGTATTGTGCCCACTGGCTAGTGGCTAGGCCTGCATTCATACCGTTACAGGGTGTTATTCACTCAAATACCTTGCAGATAAAAAAATAATCTATTTAAAATTTATACCGAAGGTCCTAAACAGAAAATATGATTTAACACTGCAATACATGTAGTTCATCAGTGTGTGTTTTCAAATGCATGATACTAATTTGTTGCCTCCCCGCCCATGTGCTCTTGGCTGGACTTCTTTACCTAATCAAGGAGCACCTGGGCCTGGGATGTGACCTTTAGCCAATCAAAAAGGGAGGAGGAACCTATCTGTGCTGTATATAAGTACTTGTTTTTAGTGCACTTTGTATTGTCTTGATGAAGGGCTCAATACTATAGCCCGAAATGCGTCACAATTACCTTGTGTCTCTCCATGTGATGTATGTTGGATCTTAAATTTTGGAAGCCAAATAAAGAACAAACTATTTTATACGTCAGAAGCTGGAATTGATCCTTTGTTTTCTGGATATCCTGGGTTCAATCCTGTGGCTGGGTTCAATCCTTATCTTCCGTGTTTCACAAGGGTGATCAGAGGTGAGAGCTGCAACTTTCTTCTTTTTCTCTAGATAAAAAAAATTCTATTGAAAATTTTTCTGTGATATAATCACATTTGGAAGCCCGTGTGTGTCAGGCCCACACATACTGTATTGTGCCCACTGGCTAGTGGCTAGGACTGCACTCATACCGTTACAGGGTGTCATTCACTCAAATACTTTGCAGATAAAAAAAATTATATTGAAAAATTTTCTGTGATATAATCACATTTGCAAGCCAATGTGTGTCAGGCCCACACAGACTGTACTGTGCCCACTGCCCACCACTTATATAGGGTGGCAAAGTACCTTGCACGCATAGTAACACTTATCTAATAAAAAATGACAGGCAGAGGCAGGCCACGCAGCAGGGGCTGTCGTGTTCGTGGTGCTGTGATTTCCACTGGCCCTGGAATAATGCCCAGTGTTCAGAGGCCACATACCCTGAACCCCCAAAATTCTGAGAAAATAGTTGACTAGCTTACACAGGACACCCAATCTTCAACAGCTTCCGCTAAGAACCTTGACGCACCATCCTCCTCCAGCTCAGCTTTGGTCACCTGCTCTCAAGTTACCACTCTACCGCCCGCCGCCACCACCACCACTACTACCACCACAGCCGCTTCACTTGATCCCTCAGAGGAGTTATTTACACATCAGTTGGATGAAATTAGTGATGCGCAACCATTATTGCCAGGGGATGTAGATAACAGGGATATGTCTCAGTCAGGCAGCATTACACACATGGACGTACAGTGTGATGATGATGATGATGTTGTACCCGCTGCTGCTTCCTTTGCTGAGGTGTCAGATACAATTGAAGTGGTTGATGATGACTATGTGTCCGAGGATGCCACGTGGGTGACTGCTCGAAGAGAAGAAGAAGAGGGGGAAAGTTCAGAAGGGGAGACAGAGAGAAGGAGGAGACGAGTTGGAAGCAGGGGGAGGTCGTCGCAAGGAGCTAGTGGCACAGTCAGACAGCATGTATCGGCACCCGGGGTCAGCCAGACAGCACGCCAATCAACGCATGCTGTTGCCACCATCAGAATGCCGTCATTGCAAAGCTCAGCAGTGTGGCATTTTTTTAGTGTGTCTGCCTCTGACAACAGCGATGCCATTTGCAACCTGTGCCAAAAGAAACTGAGTCGTGGGAAATCCAACACCCACCTAGGTACAAATGCTTTGCGAAGGCACATGATCGCACATCACAAACGCCTATGGGATCAACACATGATGACGAGTAGAAGCAGCACACAAGCTCAAAGCCACCATCCTCCACCTGGTCCAGCATCTTTAGCCACGTCAACCACTGCTGTCCTCCTTGCCCCCTCTCAACCACCCGCCACTCCGCCTCTCACCTTCAGCAGTTCCATCTCATCTGCCTACAGTCAGGTGTCTGTAAAGGAAATGTTTGAGCGTAAGAAGCCAATGTCACAGAGTCACCCCCTTGCCCGGCGTCTGACAGCTGGCTTGACGGAACTCTTAGCCCGCCAGCTTTTACCATACCAGCAAATGGAGTCTGAGGCCTTCAAAAAATTTGTCGCTATTGGGACACCACAGTGGAAGGTACCCGGACGATTTTATTTTTTTCTAATAAGGCAATCCCAAACCTCTACTCATTGATTGAAAAGGAAGTCATGGCATCTCTGGCATACAGTGTTGGGGCAAGGGTCCATCTGACCACTGATACCTGGTCTGCAAAGCACGGTCAGGGCAGGTATATCACCTACACTGCGCATCGGGTCAAGCTGCTGACGGCTGCCAAGCATGGAATGCGTGGCTCTGCAGCGGAGTTGGTGACACCACCACGACTTGCAGGCAGGCCTACTGCCACCTCCTCTACTCCTCCTACTCCATCCTCTTCCATAACCTCCTCGGCTGAGTCCTCTTCTGCTGCGGCATCTGGCTGCACATCAACTGAATCCCCCCAGCTCCCCAGGGGCTATTTCATATCCCAGATACGACAGTGCCACGCTGTCTTGGGGTTGACTTGCCTGAAAGCAGAGAGCCACACCGGACCAGTACTCCTGTCCGCCCTGAACTCGCAGGTGAATCAGTGGCTGACCCTGCATCAACTGGAGATCGGCAAAGTGGTGTGTGACAATGGAAGCAATTTGTTGGCGGCATTGAATTTGGGCAAGTTGTCACATGTGCCGTGCGTGCATGGCACATGTGTTGAATCTCATCGTACAACGCTTTGTGTCTAAGAACCCAGGCTTACAGGACGTCCTCAAGCAGGCCAGGAAGGTGTGTGTCCATTTTAGGCGTTCCTACATGGCCATGACGCACTTTTCAGACATTCAGCGCCGAAACATGCCAGTGAGGCTCTTGATTTGTGACAGCCCGACACGTTGGAATGCAACACTCCTAATGTTCGACCGCCTGCTCCAACAAGAAAAAGCCGTCAACGGGTATTTCTATGACCGAGGTGCTAGGACAGCCTCTGCGGAGCTGGGAATTTTTTTGCCATGTTACTGGACGCTCATGCACAATGCCTGTAGGCTCATGCGTCCTTTTGAGGAGGTGACAAACCTAGTCAGTCGCACTGAAGGCACCATCAGCGACCTCATCCCATTGGCTTTCTTCCTGGAGCGTGCCCTGCGAAGAGTGCTGGATCAGGCTGTAGATGAGCGTGAAGAGGAAGAGGAAGAGTTGTGGTCACCATCACCACCAGAAACAGCCTTGTCATCATCGCTTGCCGGACCTGCGGCAACGCTGCAAGAGGAGTATGAGAAAGAGGAGTCAGAGGAGGAATGTGGCTTTGAGCAGGAGGAAGACCAACCACAGCAGGCATCCCAGGGTGCTCGTTGTTGTCACCTATCTGGGACCCGTGGTCTTGTACGTGGCTGGGGGAAGAACAGTCCGTCAATGACATCAGTAAGGAGGAGGAACGGGAAATGAGTAGCTCGGCATCCAACCTTGTGCAAATGGGGTCTTTCATGCTGTCATGTCTGTTGAGGGACCCTTGTATAAAAAGGATGAAGGAGAACGACCTGTACTGGGTGGCCACGCTACTAGACCCCCGGTATAAGCAGAAAGTGGCGGAAATGTTACCAAATTACCGGAAGTCATAAAGGATGCAGCAGTTCAAAACCAAACTAAAAAATATGCTTTACACAGCTTATAAGGGGGATGTCACAGCATAACGGGAATCTAACTGGGGAAGAGGTCAAAGTAATCCTCCTCCTACCACGACCACGGCGGCAAGGACAGGACGCTTTACAGATGTGTTGTTGATGGAGGACATGCAGAGCTTTTTCAGTCCTACACATCGCCACAACCCTTCGGGATCCAGCCTTAGAGAACGACTCGACCGACAGGTGGCAGACTACCTCGCCTTAACTGCAGATATTGACACTCTGAGGAGCGATGAACCCCTTGACTACTGGGTGTGCAGGCTTGACCTGTGGCCTGAGCTATCCCAGTTTGCGATAGAACTTCTGGCCTGCCTCGCTTCAAGTGTCCTGTCAGAAAGGACCTTCAGTGCAGCAGGAGGCATTGTCACTGACAAAAGAAGTTGCCTCGGTCAAAAAAGTGTTGATTACCTCACCTTCATTAAGATGAATGAGGCACGGATGCCGAAGGGACTGTAAGTAGGGGATACGTTTAACGAACAAAAGGCCTGATGACATGCCTTGGCTTCAAAATGGTCCCCATGCTGCTGTATTTAATGTCTGCATACCGGATGACTTTCGTGAATTCTCCGCCACCAACTAGGGTTCAAGCCACAATGTTTTAGTCACCTTTCTGCCTTGAAAACATCAATTTTTCTGGCTGCTGCTACAACAGCGGCTGCAACAAATAACATTGTTTTTCAGGCATGTTTACATGCCAAATTTTTCTGGCCTCTGGTGCTGCACTGTGGTTGCAAAAACAAAACAAACAAAAAAAAGACACATACAAGTGTCAATTTCCCTTTCGTGATCGTTACCTTGTTGTGGTGAAGGGGCTTACGTATCACAATGAAGTGATCATCACCTCTATGAGTGTGTTGGCAATGTTGCCACACCCCAGATGATAAGGTCGTTGCTTCATTATGATCAGACCAAAAAGTGATCGGGACTGCTGGATGTTTTTTCATAGAAAAAAACTTAGATTTTTTTATTTTTTTTAAGTTGTATGGGTGGGTTTTTAATACATAAAATAAAAAAAAAATCATAATAAAGTCTCTTAATAGTTGACTAGAAATAATGCAGACAATTAAAAAAATCCCCAACAATTCCAATACAAATCAAGTACAAAGCTCAGAACTAAATTATTCCAGGATGTCGTAATGGTTCGTTAATTCGACAATGGTTAATCAATTCGACACACGTCCCCGGATAGGGGACGTAACAGGGATTAAATTGATAGGAATAGTACTAGTTAAGACACCACTCATATAGGATGTCACAGCACATTGCTCCGTGCATGCGCAGTGCCCCAACTTGGGAGTAAGAGGACCGACCAAGCTGCTTTTTCCATCTCCCGGTTCCCAAAATCAATTCAGTTTGGTGTATCAGAGTTTGGTCTGTCACTGTGAAGGCAGTCGAAGGTACCCAGCCAAATTTTTTTTTTCACAAAAGGCAATCCCACCCTGATATGGGACGAAACAGGGATTAAACTGATGAGAATAGTATTACAGAAAATAGCACTCATATCGGATGTGACGGTAAATTGCACGGCGCAGACGCAGTGACCGTGGCGTGGATTCAAACAAAGGGGAGGGAGCCAGCAAATTTTTAACCATCTCCCCGTTCGAAAAATCTATTTAATAAATGGACCCCAGATTTGGGACGTAACAGGGTTTAAACTGATGAGAAGAGAGAACTACAGGAAATACCACTCATATCGGGTGGGACAGTAAATTGCACGGCACAGACGCAGTGACCGTGGCGTGGATTCAAACAAAGGGGAGGGAGCCAGCAAATTTTTAACCATCTCCCCGTTCGAAAAATCTATTTAATAAATGGACCCCAGATTTGGGACGTAACAGGGTTTAAACTGATGAGAAGAGAGAACTACAGGAAATACCACTCATATCGGGTGGGACAGTAAATTGCACGGCACAGACGCAGTGACCGTGGCGTGGATTCAAACAAAGGGGAGGGAGCCAGCAAATTTTTAACCATCTCCCCGTTCGAAAAATCTATTTAATAAATGGACCCCAGATTTGGGACGTAACAGGGTTTAAACTGATGAGAAGAGAGAACTACAGGAAATACCACTCATATCGGGTGGGACAGTAAATTGCACGGCACAGACGCAGTGACCGTGGCGTGGATTCAAACAAAGGGGAGGGAGCCAGCAAATTTTTAACCATCTCCCCGTTCGAAAAATCTATTTAATAAATGGACCCCAGATTTGGGACGTAACAGGGATTAAACTGATGAGAAGAGAGAACTACAGGAAATACCACTTATATCGGGTGGGACAGTAAATTGCACGGCACAGACGCAGTGACCGTGGCGTGGATTCAAACAAAGGGGAGGGAGCCAGCGTTTTTTTAACCATCTCCCTGTTTGAAAAATCCATTTAATAAATGGACCCCAGATTGGGGACGTAACAGGGATTAAACTGATGAGAAGAGAGAACTATAGAAAATAGCACTCATATCGGGTGGGACAGTAAATTGCACGGCACAGATGCAGTGACCATGGATTCAAACAAAGGGGAGGGAGCCAGCGTTTTTTTAACCATCTCCCCATTCGAAAAATCAATTCAATTCACCTTTCCGGGACCCTTGGTGTTGTACGTGGCTGGGTGGAGGAAGAAACCTTCAATGACATCAACGGGACATGGCTAGCTTGGTATCCAACCTTGTGCAAATGGGAAGTTTGCGGTTGGGCAAATGGACTGTTTGCGGTTGTTTGCGGTGCATTAAAAGGGGAGTTTGGTCTGTCAATGTCTGTGAAGCGGGCGTAACCCTTACACTACCTGATCGATACAACATCATACCTGATCGCATACACACACTGGATGTTTTAAAAGTTGTTAACAAAAAAAAATTGGATTGTTAGGTGATTTATGCCCTTTATGGATTAAAATCCAACTCTGCGTCAACTATGTAATTTTCCATGGGAGTTTTGCCATGGATCCCCCTCCGGCATGCCACAGTCCAGGTGTTAGTCCCCTTGAAACAACTTTTCCATCACTATTGTGGCCAGAAAGAGTCCCTGTGGGTTTTAAAATTCGCCTGCCTATAGAAGTCAATGGCGGTTCGCCCGGTTCGCACGTTCGCGAACATTTGTAGAAATTTGCGTTCGCGAACGGAAAATGTTATGTTCGCGACATCTCTATCCATCACTAACAATGGCTTTCCACCTTGGAATTACAGGTGTTACATTATGTATTTTCAAAATGTAGTCATACGGAATGCAACCAGAACCAAAAGTGGATTTTCTCTATGCTTTGACACAGGCATCCTTAAACTGCGGCCCTCCAGCTGTTGTAAAACTACAAATTCCACAATGCCCTGCTGCAGGCTGATACCTGTATGCTGTTCGGGCATGCTGGGAATTGTAGTTTTGAAACAGCTGGAGGACCGTAGTTTGAGGATGCCTGCTTTGATATCTCAACATCTCACAACAAAATAAAGTATTATGCCAAATTCATAATTAAAAGCAATAAGTGTATGTTTTGACAGTTAAGTCAAAAAATTACATACACAGAGACTGTAAAGAATTCACAATTGACAGTTACACAAAACAAATCATTTTCAAATTAGCTATTGTTATCAGAGTCTTTTTGTTCGCAGCTGTAGGAATCTGACAACTGAGCAAGGAAGCTAGTTAGAAATGTTAAAATGTATATTCCCCAAAAAGTTTGTGGGTCTTTAGTTTATATTTCAATGTTATCAGTGGTGCACCGACTGGTAGGGTCCAACGGGTCTGGACCCCGCCTAGAACCATTCAGATTATTTTTTTTATCCCTCAGTGCCACACAACCAATCGCCACAGGCAGCGCGGCCTGGTTTTAATTGCGAGTGGTGGTGGGGAGGCAGTAGGAGATGAGTGCTTCCATTGTTGAAGCGCTCATTCCATATTAATCTGTATCACCATCCTCAGTACAGCGATACAGACGGCTGTGCTGTGGCAGAGCAGGGGAAGGTGAAGCGTCTCCCTTCTCCGTTCTTCAGATAGGCTGCAGGCACTAGTGCCTGCAGCCTATCAGAGGCTGGCTCAGGCGGCGTGATGAAGTCATTATCATCACGCCACCTGAGCCGAGCAGCACACATCGGGGGACACAGGCAAGAAGAGGCCTGCATAGCATCGCTGCTAGCCTTATGAAGGTAAATATTAGTGTTTTTTTTGTTTTTGTTTTTATAGATGGCACATTATAGGGGGCTCCTGGTGACACTAGGGCATTTCTTACTGGCCCATTTTTTTGGGGGAGGGGGCACTATGGGGGCATCTGGAGGCATTTATTTCTGGCCCATTTTGGGGGGCATCTGGGGACATTTTTTTACTGCCCCATTTTGGGGGAGCACTATGGGGCATCTGATGGCGCTATAGGGGCATTATTTGGGGGAACTATGGGGGAATGGAGTACTATGGGGCATTTGGGGGCTCTAAAAGTGCTTTTTTACTGGCACATTATAGGGGGCACTATGGCATCTGATACTAAGGGGGCACTTTTTACTGGCACATGGGAGGCACTATAGGGGAGAGCAGCACTATGGGGCATCTTGTGGCACTAAGAAGGGGCATTTTTAACTGGAATTTTATGGGGGCACTATGGGGG
Source organism: Bufo gargarizans (assembly GCF_014858855.1). NCBI lineage: Eukaryota > Metazoa > Chordata > Amphibia > Anura > Bufonidae > Bufo > Bufo gargarizans. Next base: position 240,480,329 of record NC_058080.1, read on the forward strand.
AGAGCAGCACTATGGGGGCATTTGATGACACTAAGAAGGGGCATTTTTTACTGGTACATTATGGGGGCACTATGAGGGAGAGGAGCACTATGGGGGCATCTGGTGGCACTAATATGGGGCATTTTTAACTGGCACATTATTGGGACACTATGGGAGAGAGAGAATTATGGGGGCACCTTGCGGCACTAAGAAGGGGAATTTTTTTACTGGCATAATATGGGGGCATCTGGTGGCACTAAGAAGGGGGATTTTTTTACTAAAACATTATGGGGGCATCTGGTAGCACTAAGAAGGGGGATTTTTTACTGACACATTATGAAGCTTTATAGGGGCATCTGCTGGGGGCAATACGAAAGGCATTCTTTTACTGGCATATTATGGGGGGCACTATGGGGGAGAAGAGCACAATGGGGGCATTATTACTGCTAAATGTGCTCTGCCAGAGAATTATTTCTATTGGTTGGAATTTGGGGAGCACTGCTACTTTGGTGGGCACCCTGGCACAGTATCAGCTTAGCACAATTATATTTGGGGACATTATGTTTATGCTATTAGTGTCTGGGATACTATTTACTGGGCACATTTTAATTATTATTATTATTATTATTATTATTATTATTATTATTATTATTTTAAAGCACTGTGTGCCAATGATTGTTGAAGGGGGCACTTTCTGTGTAGTACTAATATTTTTCAGGGAACAGTTTCTGCAGTATAGTATTGGGGTGCACAGCGGGCACAGTATTGGGGTGGCAGGATGGGGTATTCAGAAGATGTGAAGATGATGGAAAAGTGGTAAACTAATGTCTGTTTGTCAATCTCTGCAGAGACGGGGGATGGCTGAAAAATCCTCATGGCTGTCTGGTCTGAATGGAGAAGATGAGGAAAGAGAACGTCTACATCAAAGGTGACATCACTGGATGTAAGAGGTATGTGCCACTATGTAGGAGAGGATATACTACGGCTCCTCCCCCTGCCATTTACAGAAGGAGGATTCAGAGCTGGGTGAGGACAGCCAAAGGGGGCAGCAGCCCATGGGCGGGTGGCGGATGGTGGGGGAACCACAGGCCTTGAGCAGGATCTGGGAAGGGATGATTGTGGAGGAGCTTCCTGGCTTTTTTTGCACCTCCCTCAAAATTGTAATTTAATCAATAAATTATATGGACCGTAAAATTATACTATTGAAAAATGCAACTCATCACATGGCCCTCACATAGCTATTCACCCATTCACCCTTTCACGCCCAGCGACGGGTGTTTAAAGATGGTGCCCGCTCCTCTCCGCTGCGGGCGCCATAGCAGCTGGTGGCCGTCTGCTTCTTTTAGCTGACACCCGCGGCAGTAATGCCGATCGCAGACATTTAACCCCTCAGATGCCATGGTCAATCCTGACCACGGCATCTGAGCGCGCTGAACCCAAAAGCTTTCGCTTTTGGTTGTGCTCCGGCTCCCCCATGTGGCGATCAGAGGAGCTGGAGCATGTATGCAGCAGCCCCTGTCTTTATGAATGACAGGAGGCTGCTGCATAGTATTTTCTATAGAGACTTTGACTGCATTAGGGCTCCATAGGAAAGTAGTGAAGTCATCATAGATTCCAATGCAAGTGCATTGGAGTCTATGATAAGAGCAATCTAATCATTGCATGGAATAGTCCCCTATGGGAAGTATAAAAAAGTGTAAAAAAAAAAAAGAAGTTTAAAAGAATAAATAAAAAAGCATAAATATTCAAATCACCCCCCTTTTCCCAAAATAAAAATTAAAGAACTAAAAAAAATACACATCATGGATGTTGCGATGTGTGAAAACTCCCATAGTATAAAAATATAAAAATATATTCCCTATACGGCAAACAGCAAAACGGAAAATAGAGTCCAAATGGCCGATTCATCGTTTTTGATCGCTTCATTTTCTACAAAGAAATTAACTAAAAAGTGATCAAAAAGTCATACACACCCCAGAATGGTATCAGTGAAAAGTTCAGATTGCCCCGCAATAAACGAGCCCCCACACAGCTCCGTACACATAATTACATATAAGTTATAGGGGTCAAAATATGGCAACAAAAATATAAAACTGATTTAATTTAACTTTTTAATTTTTGTATCACTATTAAAACACAAGAAAAACTATACATATAAGATATATCCGGATTTGTACTGACCTGTAGAATAAAAGTAACTGGTCAGTTTTATCACACATCGAACATAGCTTCTTTTTTTTTTTTGTTGCAATTTCACCCATTTTTATTTTTTTCCCCTCTTCCCAGTACATCATATGGAATATAAAATGGTGGCGTTGGAAAGTAGAACTTGTACCCCACAAACAAGGCCTCATATGGCTATGCAATGATTAGATTGCTCTATGTGAACAGAAAAATAAAAAGTTATGGCTCTGGGAAGGCAGGGAGCACAAAACGAAAATGCAAAAAAAAAGAAAAACTGGGTCTTAAAAAAAAAAAATTTTTGAAAAAAATAGCACTAAGGCTGGGTTCACACGGGCGTGTCCGGATTAGGTCCGGATGCGTCCCGGTGTATTGCGGCAAACCCGCGCGATTAGGTACGCAATTGCAGTCAGTTTTGACTGCGATTGCGTTCCGATGTTCAGTTTTTATCACGCGGGTGCAATGTGTTTTGCACTCGCGTGATAAAAAACCGACTGTGGTACCCAGACCCGAACTTCTTCACAGAAGTTCAGGTTTGGGTTAGTTGTAGTGTAGATTGTATTATTTTCCCTTATAACATGGTTATAAGGGAAAATAATAGCATTCTGAATACAGAATGCTTAGTACAAGGTGATGTACCATGTGATTGGAGCATGTGATCTGACGTCACCAAAGGTCCTTTAGCCGACAGCTCATCAGAAGAGACCGGGAACTGCGCGATGAAGAGGACAAGGTGAGTTAATTTCTTTTATTTTTTTTAACCCTCAATTGACCTTGTACTAAGCATTCTGTATTCAGAATGCTATTATTTTCCCTTATAACCATGTTATAAGGGAAAATAATACAGTGAATAGACTGTCACCTAGCAACCATGAGTGAAAATCGCACCGCATCCGCACTTGCTTGCGGATGCTTGCGATTTTCACTCAGCCCCATTCATTTCTATGGGGCCTGTCCTGCGTTACAAACGCAGAATATAGAGCATGCTGCGATTTTAAAGCATTGCAGAAGTGATGCGTGAAAAAAATCGCTCATGTGCACAGCCCCATAGAAATGAATGGTGCCGGATTCAGTGCGGGTGCAATACGTTCACCTACCGCATTGCACCCGCGCGGAAATCTCGCCCGTGTGAACTCAGCCTAACATTCAAGAGATAACATTCTGGTGGCCTGCAGCAACCACTAAAAAATGCCTCTGAGATAATTGTGATTACTTACTTATTGAACTCATTAATAAAATGCATTTAGCAGCTACTAAGCTTCTTGTGACCACTGTAGAGATGTATGAAGAATTTAATAAGCACATGAAGTTGCAAAGAAATACTGCATAATTGTAAAAATAAATGCTAATATGATAAAGCCCCTCCATTAAAAACTATAAAAATGTATTGCAATCAATATTAGTATTATTTATTTTAAAATGCCACTAAAATCCATATGATAGCTAGAGAGCTTAAAGGTTTTTTGGGGGTCTATATTATTGATGGTCTATTTTTATTATAGGCCCTCTATCAGATTGATGGGCGACCAGGTTGTAATACCCCCACTAATAAGCTGCTTGAAGGGTCAATAGATATTGGAGGAAGGGGGCGGGTGATATATTGGATTCATTGTTTACACTGCAAACCATCTACATGACATCAGCTAAAAAGGGTATTGAAGGTTTGTCCTATTACATAATTTCTTATATTGTTAACATTGTCATAAAAATTGGTAAAACTCTGAAGAAAACCTGACAAACCCCATCATAAGACATAATAACACATTATATATATATATATATATATATATATATATATATATATTTGTGGTCAAGGCTCCGGGGGAGCGCTGGCCGAAGGTGGAGAACTGGAGATGTGGAACCTAACTTGGCTAGTGGTGTGCCTTTAGCCATGTAACGCGGGTGAGCCAGAAAAGGGGGCTAACCCAGGGAGTCTGAGCTTGGAGCGAGACTGGAGATAAGGGAGGGTAGGGTGGGGCACCACGCGATGCCGACGTCTGATGGATGCAGCATGGAAAGGTTAAGTACCCTATGCCCCTCCCACAAATGCAGGCTGGAAAACCAGCCTGCTGTACTTGTGGTCAAGGCTCCGGGGGAGCGCTGGCCGAAGGTGGAGAACTGGAGATGTGGAACCTAACTTGGCTAGTGGTGTGCCTTTAGCCATGTAACGCGGGTGAGCCAGAAAAGGGGGCAAAACATGGATTTAGGCAGTTTATTGGTTGAGAATTTACAGAACCAGACTGGAGAAGGCCCTGGCGATCTCGGCCCGTGGATGGGGGACGTAACGGGAAAAGCACGAAGACTGCCACCGTCCCATCTTCCGTATGACGTGAGCGGGCACGCCGTGTTTGGAAGCAGCGGATGCGGCCCCGATTCGGAAAGAGTGCCCGGATATTGAGGCTAAGGAGCGGATGTGTTTGATGAACTGCGCAGAAGTCAGTGAGAGCACGGGAAAAGGCAGTAAGGGGCTGTCGGGAGTTCTGTCACGTAGAGCGGAGAGCAGCTGGTTAAAAACTGTCACGGGACACCAAGGGTTGAATGAATTGAAATACTCGATCTGCACTGGCAGACCGACTTGGGAGGTCTTGGAGGAAGGAAGGAAGAAAATGAAATGGTCGAGACTGCGGTGGAGCTGACCGATTGCTGGCCCTAAGTTCCGTGCCGAGGTGCAGCAGAACTCCCCAGGCCTGAGGAACCCGTAGAAGCTGAGATAGAGGGCAGCTTTGAGGACCAGGCTTTTGAAAGGGCCAAAGGCACTACCATCTAGGGCGGCCGAAATTTTTTGACAAATGTCCCCTGTGACCGGTTGCCTGGTGGGAGCGGATGGCGGAGAGAGCTTCTGGATGCCCCTCAGGACCGCCTTGACCGCCTGAGAGGAAAAAAAGGAGGAGTGACTGGGGTGACTGACCATGTGGTGATGCTGGATCCCTGCTAGGTAGAGTCTGATGGTATTGTGGGATAGTCGTAGCTCCTTGTGGCAGTAAGCCAGGAAGGCCAGGACGAAGGAGACTTTGTCCCTGTCCCCCCTGGGGTGAAGAAGTGAAAACCGTCTGAAGGTGTTCCACCCCGTTAAATAGTTCCGGGCAGTGTTGGCTGAGAGTGACTTGCGGATGAGACCATGGGCTGCGGAGATGTACTTATCTAGTCCATTATCAAGTCTTCGAACCCTGGGGGGGTGATCCCGACTCTCCGTGCTCCCGGCATGATCTGAAAAAACAAATTAAAGTTTAAGCGGGACAGGGCATCATCTGCGGTGTTTTTCTTGCCTTCAATGTGCCTGCAGATGATACGGAAATTGTGTTGTAAGGACAGCCAGGTGAGCTTGCGAACTAGACGCATGACCTTGGGGGAGCTGGATCTGCCCCTGGCGAGGATGTCGACAACTGCTTGGTTGTCTGTCATGCAGCACACCGGCTTGTCCCTCCATGACTGCCCCCAGACGTGAGCAGCCGCTACGATGGGGTATACCTCGAGTAAGGGGGAGGACTTGGCAGCCTCCTGGTCAGAAGAGACCTGCGTGGGCCAAGGACCCGCAAACCATTGGTCCCCGCAGATGGCCCCGAAACCGAGGGAAGCAGCAGCGTCAGAGAACGCCAAAGGGGAGGCATCGTTCCACTGAGGAACAAAGAGGGAGATGCCATTCCAGCTGGACAAAAAAACTGACCACATGGCCAGGTCTGCCAATGCATCGCGTCCGAGGTGGACGAGGGCATGCTGATCCGAGGCTGTTGGGAGGAGTCTGAGCAGGCCAGAGGTAAAGGATCTGCCCTGGGGCATGATCCTGGCGGCAAAATTGAAGGACCCCAATAAAGATTGGAGTTCCAATTTTGACACCGTGCGGGTACCCACGAGCCTGGCCACAGAGTCCCTGAGTCTGACTAATTTGTCCAGGGGAAGGCTGGCCTCCATCTTGACGGTGTCCAGGGTGATGCCTAGGAAGGTGATCACCCTGGACGGTCCCTCTACCTTTGCCGAAGCCACGGGAACGTTCAGGCGGCTGAACAGGTTGAGTAGGCTGTCCAGCCTGTCCGGGGCATGAACCGCCTGCTCGATGAGCAAGAAGTCATCCAAGTAATGGATCACCCTCGGACAGTGGACATGATTCACCAGGATCCAGTGGAGAGCTTGGGCGAACTGGTCAAAGAGCCAGGGGCTGCTCTTTGACCCGAACGTCAAGCGGGTGGCGAAATAATACTTAGCCCTCCATTTGATGCCATAGAACCTCCACAGGTGAGGCAGGATTGGCAGCAGCTTAAAGGCATCAGAAATGTCGGCCTTTGACAACCAGGCTCCTGCCCCGACCTGTAAGATGAGCTCTATGGCCTCATCCAAAGAAGAGTATTGCATTGAAAATTTGTCTGAAGGGACCAGGGAAATTAAGCTGGGGGTGCTGGATGCATGAGGAGCAGACAGGTCGTATATTAATCTCTTTTTATTTGAGGTTTTTTTGGTGACCAGACCTATGGGGCTGACCCGATACACCAGGAAAGGAGACTGAGCGAACGGACCGATCGTGAAGCCCTTCTGCAATTCGGCCTCCAACAACTCGTCCACTGCCACGGGGTCCGCGAGAGAAGACAGAAGGTTAGGGCATTCATGGGTGACCTGTGGGAGGGTGACTAACCCTGTGTGGAAGCCTTCGGAGAAACCCTGCTTGAGGAACAGGACGAAACTGGGATCATGATGCTGTTGGAGGAGGGAGAGTAATAGGTCAATGTTGACCCCGCCTAGTCATGAGCGCTTGGCCGTGCGCTGGGAACAGGAGGACTGCGGATGGGCCCTAAAGCAAATGGAGCAGATGTGTAAGGCTTTACACTTGTCATAACTGCAGAAACCCAGATTAAAATTATTGCAAACTTGGTTCTTCCCTAAAAAAGTGATAGGTCGCCCGAGTTTGTCCGTAAGGGGGTTGGACCTTGGCGCACTGGAGTTGGTCGTTGGTCTGGCAGAAGTTGGATTGGAGATATGGGGGCACCAGTCGGAAGCATGGAGGACAGACTGGCAGCTGGCACAAGCCGGGGCTTTCTGGCCGGCAAAATGCCTGCAAAAGAGTTCCATATCCAGGACGGCCCAGTTGGTGACATGCTGGTACTGGAGGAACGCCGCTGCAGCTTTTGCGGAAAACGACCGGTGGTTCTCGTAGAAAGCAGAGCCGCCGTACTTGTAACCTAGCTCGGTGATCCGGTATAGGTAGGTATCTAGTTCTTCCCTGCGGTGGGGATGAACGGAGCACACGATGTCACGGTACAGGCTGAAGGTCAGCATGAACTCGGGAATGGTGAGTTTTCTGTTAAGTCGGACGTCTTTAGATCTCAGCACCACCGATACGTCACCGCAGGCAATTGTCCGATTTTCGACTGTGTCGTGGGTAGAGATCAGGATAGCGGCCAAGTTGATGTCCTTTCCTGCTAGGATATCCCGCCTGATGTTCTCTGGTACAAAGAAAGCGGGGCGATGTCGGGAGTGCCAAGACTTGTACCTGGTGGGTGGGCCCGGGAAGTAGAAGGAACGGCTTCGGGCTCCGCCGGGGGAGGAGACGCGGAATCCTTGTTCTCGATGACCTGGAGTCGTGAGTCGATGTCCGAAATCGAGGATGCCAGATTGTTTATGGTTGCGTGGAGCTGGGTCAATGATAGCTGGATGGTCGACATGGAGACCAGGTCTTCGGAAGCTCTGGGTGGTTCAGGGGCCCTGGGCGTTTCAGGAAAGAGCAGACGATATAGCTCTGCCTTTCGAGCCGATGCAGAGTAAAGAATCCCCTTCTTTTTGAGTTCGGTGATCAACCTGGGGATGGTCCAGTGCCTGTACGAAGCACGGCTGGCTGCCTCGGAGATTGCTGACTCCGGGATAGACATCGAGTCTTCAATGTCAGACATGTGGGACATGGTATCGGGAAGGATGGCCCCCGTTTGAGCTGGACCCTGTTGGGAGGATCTAAATTGAAATGACAAAACTCATGCAAATAACCCCACGAAAAAAAAATTTTTCTTTTTTTTCTTTTCTTACCTGGAGTCAAGAGGATTTGGGGTGGAGAAAAGGGGGGACCTGGGAGTAAGCGAAAGCCCGGGAAAAATCACGATGAGGGTGAGACCTCGCAACCGCAACCTGGGATTTGTAAGCGAGGCAGAATTTAACAGGTACCTGCGTGAAGAGATACGCTGAACAATATTTCTGAAAACGAACTTACGCGGATGATGATCAGGAAGAACGAGACCTGAATGAGGGAAGAAAAAATGACAACCTGAGCGGGCCAGGAATTAACGCGAGTGAAGAATTGTTCAGGAAGATCGGACTGAAGACCCCGGGGTATGCCGGGAGATGGTTGCTGGAGAAAAGGAAAATGGTACCATGGCCGAGAGGCCCCCACGAAGCCGGAAAACGAAATGGCCTGAGCGTGTCGGTTAATAAAAGGAGCATGAGCTGCTCGACAGGTGACTTGGAAAGGTTGGGTCCCGTACACGAGACCGAAAGCCGAAATGCCTCTGGTGACGAGGCCTCAGCTGGGTGTCAACGTGGAATTTACCAGAGTGGCCGCCAGCGAGGCGACATGACCCGCGCATGACGGCAACGGAGAGCCAACGGGACCCGAATGAGAGAGGTGAAGAGCCTGAACTGACCGTGATGGCATGTTGAAGCCGAAAAAGGCGTGACAGGACAGTGGGGAGGGAGTTGACATGGGTGGACAAGGACAGGTGAAGGACCTTGACGGGACGACTGGAAAACATTGAGTGATTGTGGGAGAGTCAGGCAACCGGCCCTGAAAATCCGTGCGGATCGTGAAGGAGACAAACTGAGCCTGACAAGCAAGGGGACATGACGAAACCTGACCGTATCGGGCGCACGGACATGAAGGGTAACAGAACATGAAGAGAAACTGAAAAAACAGGTGACAGGACACGAGAAAACCTGAACCTAAAAGGTGACAGGACACGAAATGAACCTGAAAGTGTCAGGTGAGAAGACACGAACGAACCTGAACGTATCAGGTGGCAGGACATGAAACGAACCTGAACGTATCAGGTGGCAGGACATGAAACGATCCTGAACGTATCAGGTGACAGGACACGAAACGAACCTGAACGCATCAGGTGGCAGGACATGAAGAGTGACAGGACCCGAACAGAACCTGAGAAGACATGGAGACAGGACACGAGAGAGAACATGAACGTATCTGGAGGCGGGACACGAGGCGAACCTGACGTATCCGGTGGCGGGACACGAAGCGAACCTGAACAGATCAGGTGACAGGACACGAAGAGAACCTGAACGGATCAGGTGACAGGACACGAAGAGAACCTGAACGGATCAGGTGACAGGACACGAAGAGAACCTGAACGGATCATGGTGACAGAACACGAAGAGAACCTGAACGGATCAGGTGACAGGACACGAAGAGAACCTGAACGGATCAGGGTGACAGAACACGGAGAGGTTTTTTTTTTTTTTTTTTTTGCCAGCAGCAATGGACGGACGAGGGGGGGCTGGTGAAGGGTAGAAGACAAGCCTGTGCTGTGCGGCGTGCCAGGAGCCAGGAAAGGGGGCCTGACTTGCCCTGCTGATCTGTCCTGGGCAAGCTCCCCCCACCACAGCTCCGGCACCGGAAACCGGGGTGCACGAACCCTGGGGGAGCTGTAGCGGGCGGACCCGCCCCGAGCAGAGGATCCCGGCACTCCGCTGCGTGTGCGCGTCTGGGTGCAGCCCCTCCGGGGTGGGTGAGGGCTGCTCCTCTGAGGAGTGATGGCGTGCTCCGGTGGTCACTGACCCTGCCGGAGACTGCCTGGCCCATTAGGAGAGCTGTTCCTGGCAAAATGGTGTGTAAACGTGAATAGAAAAACGTGCAGGGTGGAAGCAATGGATGCACGTTCTCACAGTCCCTGTGCAGTATTGGACCGCACAGCGCCCCCTGTAGGCCGCCTCGGGCTAGGAGGAGGAGCTTTAGTGGCCGGCGCGCGTCTCCGCAGCACGCTGCCGCTTGGTCAGATCATATCATGTGCAGAAAAACAGCTCATAATGGGAGAATATGCAATATAATACAAAGTTTCTTATGATTACTTGGGCAGGCCCTGCTGCGGGGACGGCGAAAAAACCCCCGCTGCTGCCCGCGGCCCCCCCCCCCGGCGCCCAGTTGCGGTGGCCACTTGAAACGAGGATGGTGCACTCGAGCCTGACGAGGGTGCCGGACGTGGGAGGGACCGGGCGGGAATCAGCAGGGGCTGCCAGGTTGGGCGTGCGGAGGGAGCTTGGTGAGCGAGGTGAACTGGGGGGTGGTCATGAGGCTGGGGCCGGCCGGCCGGACGTACCGACGGGCGGCAGTACGAAACCGGGCCCGAGTCGCTTACCACGGAGATGAAAGACGCCGCCGCCGCTGCTCGTCTACACAGGGAAGGCCGGAACCGGAAGTCGCACCCGGATGACGTCACCGAAACACGAGATGCGCACCACGCGATGCCGACGTCTGATGGATGCAGCAAGGAAAGGTTAAGTACCCTATGCCCCTCCCACAAATGCAGGCTGGAAAACCAGCCTGCTGTACATATACACACTAGAGGGAACAGAGCTTGAAACAATATCAAAAACAAAATACTTGCTATGGGGGAAAGAGTGGCATGTGTGGAACAGGATATTGGGGCAGTGACCGCCAGACAAGAACAACAGGGTTCCAAGATGGAGTCCCCCACATATCAACTGCAATACCTTGCAGACCATCTTGATGATATCGAAAATAGAGAGCGCCGCAACAACATCAGAGTGAGGGGGATACCTGAATCTGTAGCTTCTAAAGATTTGGACACTACCCTGCGCCTAATTTTAAATAATTTATTACAAGCACCACCTGATAATCAGTTGGAGCTGGATAGGGCCCATAGAGCCTTGGGTCCTAAACCGGATAACACGGATATGGTTAGGGACGTTATATGCCGCGTCCATAGATACCAGCTGAAAGCAGCCATCATGAATAAGGCTAGACAAGCCGGTCAAGTGCTTTATAGCGATACGCCAATCCAAATACTGGCGTTCTTATCCAGGGTCATGAGGCTGGGGCCGGCCGGCCGGACGTACCGACGGGCGGCAGTACGAAACCGGGCCCGAGTCGCTTACCACGGAGATGAAAGACGCCGCCGCTCGTCTACACAGGGAAGGCCGGAACCGGAAGTCTCACCCGGATGATGTCACCGAAACACGAGATGCGCACCACGCGATGCCGACGTCTGATGGATGCAGCAAGGAAAGGTTAAGTACCCTATGCCCCTCCCACAAATGCAGGCTGGAAAACCAGCCTGCTGTACATATACACACTAGAGGGAACAGAGCTTGAAACAATAGGTTGTCTTATTGTGTGATTTTTTATTTTTTTTCCTTTGTTGTATTCAGACATTTCTGAGTTGTTTTGATCTCAAGAACAGGTAACAGATACTAAGTAACTACCACTAATGGCAGCTATTACCGAGCTTGGAATTGTCACTTAGCTTTTACAGACCTAGAATTGAATCTGCATTGTTATACAGTTACATTCTGCTACAATAGACGTTTACATAAAAGCTAGGATTTGAATAGCATTCAAAATATATCTCTATTGCCCTCTTACCAGTACCATGTAAAGATGGATGAGGCACAGCACTCGGTCCAGTTAACGCTGCTCCCGGGAGTCCGGGACACTCAGAGCATATAATATGAAAAAACTCTTCGGGGGGGGGGGGCGTGGCCTGGCTATGGAGGAGTAGAGACGCGCGTTACTTCAGCTCCTGCTCTTGGATCTCTGGAGAGACCTTAAGACAGCCAAAGTGTTGCAAATTTTCACAGAATGGGACCTAAGAGAACAAAAAAAAAAGTGGGTCTGCGCTTTCCAGCCAACCCGAATACCTCACTCCACAGGGAATCGAGAAGTTCCTGACCTCTGGATCACAGCACGATTCACCGGTGCCATCTTCCTAGGATCCCCATCAGGACACACACGCAGAGACCTGCAGAGATGGGTCTCCGCTTTAAAAGCCGGCGGTCTGGGAGTCTGGTGAGGTGGAGCCGTCACCTCGAAACAGCTCAACCATGATGTTGGAGGTAACGGGAGGGAGTGAGGTGCGGGATCCACGCACCGCACCACCTTGCCATCAACGTCAGTCTCAGGAAGAGCGGGAAATCGCCATAACTGAGGAGTCGCCCAACGCATGGGGAGAGGGGGAATAGGAACAGGTCCCGATACAGGGCAATAACATCTCCAACCCTCCATCCCCTAAAACACCATCAGCCCTCCCTAAGTCGGGGGAATGTAACAGCTCGCTAGCAACTCCCCAACCCGTTCAGGGCTCACCTACCCTGGCTGAATTAAGAGACCTCCTCACCAGAGTCGCTTCTATTCCCACAAAAGATTATATGGAAACCTACGTGTCCAGATTAGAAGCAGGATACAGGAATGAGGTCCATAATATCAAAAACAAAATACTTGCTATGGGGGAAAGAGTGGCATGTGTGGAACAGGATATTGGGGCAGTGACCGCCAGACAAGAACAACAGGGTTCCAAGATGGAGTCCCACACATATCAACTGCAATACCTTGCAGACCATCTTGATGATATCGAAAATAGAGAGCGCCGCAACAACATCAGAGTGAGGGGGATACCTGAATCTGTAGCTTCTAAAGATTTGGACACTACCCTGCGCCTAATTTTAAATAATTTATTACAAGCACCACCTGATAATCCGTTGGAGCTGGATAGGGCCCATAGAGCCTTGGGTCCTAAACCGGATAACACGGATATGGTTAGGGACGTTATATGCCACGTCCATAGATACCAGCTGAAAGCAGCCATCATGAATAAGGCTAGACAAGCCGGTCAAGTGCTTTATAGCGATACGCCAATCCAAATACTGGCGTTCTTATCCAGAGTCACTCTGCTGAAGAGGAAAGCCCTGCGTCCTCTCTTGGATGTATTACAACAAAACAAGATTGCATATACCTGGGGATTTCCGTTTTGCCTACAAGCCCGCCTGAATGGCAAATTGGTGTCACTGTGCCACCCCAGGAACATACCATTGTTTGCAGAATCCTTGGAAATCCCTACCTACTGGCCCCATGAAAGGGGGGGCACCGCTTCCTCAGAGAGCTTCTAGATCGCCACGTCAGAAGAAACCCTGCGCACCCAGAAGCTTGGATGCCGATGACGGATCTCACACTGAGTAGATCCCTGATATGTTTGATGTATTAACCTATATAAGACCTACTGATCCTACAAAGTATGATCTGCAAAGCCTAACTTCGGGACGCGAATCCTTGAGGCACTATATCTGAGAGCATTAGCTTGTCTATATAGTATAAGATGTATACCGTCAGTTCTTTGGTTGCTTACTGTTCCTATCTGTTTGGTAGTCATGTTCCAATTGAGACCACCTATTAGTTGAAGCGCCGAGTATACGACTGACATAATATTTAATGGACAGCCTTACGGAGTCGCGTAATCCCAACAGGTCTTACAGAAGATCTGGCGTTCAAGACATACAGTTGCAAGAAAGAGTATGTGAACCCTTTGGAATGATTTGGATTTCTGCACAAATTGGTCATAAAATGTGATCTGATCTTCATCTAAGTCACAACAATAGACAATTACAGTCTGCTTAAACTAATAACACACAAAGAATTAAATGTTCCCATGTTTTTATTGAACACACCATGTAAACATTCACAGTGCAGGTGGAAAAAGTATGTGAACCCCTAGACTAATGCCATCTCCAAGAGCTTATTGGAGTGCGGTGTCAGCCAACTGGAGTCTAATCAATGAGATGAGATTGGAGGTGTTGGTTACAGTTGCTCTGCCCTAAATAAAACACACACCAGTTCTGGGTTTACTTTTCACAAGAAGCATTGCCTGATGTTACTGATGCCTCCCACAAAAGAGCTCTCAGAAGACCTATGATTAAGAATTGTTGACTTGCATAAAGCTTGAAAGGGTTATAAACGTATCTCCAAAATCCTTCCTGTTCATCAGTCCATGGTAAGACAAATTGTCTATAAATGAAGAAAGTTCAGCACTGCTGCTACTCTCCCTAGGAGTGGCCATCCTGTAAAGATGACTGCAAGAGCACAGCGCAGACTGCTCAATGAGGTGAAGAAGAATCCTAGAGTGTCAGCTAAAGACTTAGAAAAGTCTCTGGCATTTGCTAACATCCCTGTTAGCGAATCTAAGATATGTAAAACACTAAACAAGAATGGATTTCATGGGAGGATACCACAGAGGAGGCCACTGCTGTCCAAAAAAACATTGCTGCACGTTTACAGTTTGCACAAGAGCACCCGGATGTTCCACAACAGTACTGGAGAAATATTCTGTGGACAGATGAAACCAAAGGTAAGTTGTTTGGAAGAAACATACAACACTATGTGTGGAGAAAAAGAGGCACACCAACATCCAAACCTGTGAAGTATGGTGGTGGGGGCTTCGTGGTTTGGGGCTACTTTGCTGCGTCAGGGCCTGGACCTATTGCTATCATTGAAGGAAAAATGAATTCCCAAGTTTATCAAGACATTTTTCAGGAGAACTTAAGGCCATCTGTCCACCAGCTGAATCTCATCAGAAGATGGGTGTTACAACAGGACAATGATCCAAAGCATAGAGATAAATCAACAGAATGGCTTAAACAGAAGAAAATACGCCTTCTGGAGTGGCCCAGTCAGTCAGAGTCCTGACCTCAACCCGATTGAGATGCTGTGGCATGACCTCAAGAAAGCGATTCACACCAGAAATCCCAAGAATATTGCTGAACTGAAACAGTTCTGTAAATAGGAATGGTCAAGAATTACTCCTGACCGTTGTGCACGTCTGATCTGCAACTACAGGAAATGTTTGGTTGAAGTAATTGCTGCCAAAGGAGGTTCAACCAGTTATTAAATCCAAGCGTTCACATACTTTTTCCACCTGCACTGTGAATGTTTACATGGTGTGCTCCATAAAAACATGGTACCATTTAATTATTTGTGTTTTATTAAGCAGACTTAAGCAGTTTAAGCAGACTGTGGTTGTCTATTGTTGTGACTTAGATGAAGATCAGATCACTTTTTAGGACCAATTTGTGCAGAAATCCATATCATTTCAAAGGGTTCACATACTTTTTCTTGCAACTGTAGTTTCCTATAGATGTCCCGTTCCGCAGATATATGTTGGAAATACACAAGGAAGCCTATGTATAAATATCAGGTGCCTCAACTGATTGTAATGAATGGCACATACCAAATATAATATCTATAAATATTCTCTGATACATTATATGTGTTATGTAGTCTGGAGATTAGCTCCATGTCCTTATGTTGTGAAGCATTAGAATTCTTGCCCAGTGCGTAGTATTAGCTATGTACCTGAAATGACCCTTTATATGTAATTACTTATTTTTGTGAGGAATTTCCTCATTGACATCAGTAGAGGATAGAACAGGGACAATGGCAGATTAGGGCGTATTAAAATGTGCATGAAGGTAGTTATATTATAGATTGTTTTAATGCAAAATATAGTCAGATAAGTTAGAGGCACAAAGTATGTTTTTCCTCCTTTTTGTGGTGACACAGGTCTTCCATCCCTGACCGCCTTGCGGGAATCTGCTCTCTGGGGTTTCCTTGGATTTCACTGGGGGGACCGCTGGGGGGGGGGGGGGGGGGTTCTTGCGACTGCGGTTAGGGATGGAATAATATTAGACGGAAGGGATTCCAGATATATTATATTCAGGGGGTTTCATTCAAATTAGTATGTCAACATTAGATATGTTCGCTCATGTGCGCTATTTCACAATGTGCCAGAAGGGGCCTATCTGGCCCAAGGATTTAAGGCATGAAGGTCTAATCACTTACCAGTGAGTCCGTTACCTTGCGTCCTGTTGTTAATGTAGCACAGGTCCATCATATTTCAGTAGTACATTTCATGCAATGTTTTTGTTGCTCCACTTATAATGTTTAGAATATTTGCCTTTGGTCTCTCCAAGATGGTCAGAGGGGAGTAGCTCCTCTGTTGAAAGTCCATCCCCACTTAGGGATCACGTCACAGTTGGGGTCACACTTCTCCCTGTGTCCTCAACAGACGTGTTTAGTGCCCTACTTCATCTTATTTCTACTATACCTTTTCTTTAATTCTTTTTCCACACTCCTTTCTAACTCAATTCTCTTCCTCTACTTGTTTTTCCCATTCCTTCCCCTCTCCCCTTTCCCAGTATAGAAGAGAGATGGCTACCCTAAAATTAGGATCTCTAAATGTCTGAGGTTTCAGTACTCCCCAGAAGCGATCTCAGATTCTTTACCATATGCACAAGCAGAAGGTTCAGGTATTATTATTACATGAAACGCATTTTAAATAAGACCGTATACCATCTAT
Organism: Bufo gargarizans; assembly: GCF_014858855.1. Taxonomy (NCBI): domain Eukaryota; kingdom Metazoa; phylum Chordata; class Amphibia; order Anura; family Bufonidae; genus Bufo; species Bufo gargarizans. Next base: position 240,496,834 of record NC_058080.1, read on the forward strand.
CCGAGATAGATATTATTCTCAATGGTTTCACAGTCAGAGTTCGGACTCTAGGTCCAAAGGCGTATCAATAGCATTGCACAAATCTGTACAGGGATCGGTGGAGGATGTAAAGGTGGATGGAGAGGGGCGCTACATTTTCATCAAATTAAGAATACATTCCAACCTTTTCACTATAGTCAATTGGTATTTGCCTAACAGATTTTTATTTGTAGATCTTTTCTGGATCAGATGTCTGAGTTTGCAGAGGGTCGGGTGTTGATTGGCAGAGATTTTAACTTCACGCTAGATCCAGCTATGGATTCCAGTACGGGTCAGGGTCCATCTTCAAGATGGCAATTGAGATCCTTACTCTCGCAGCTTCATTCTCTACAGCTTGTGGACATATGGAGGACTTTATACCCACAAGGTAAAGACTACACATTTTACTCAACCCCTCACAAATCATACAGCCGTATTGACCTTTTCTTGGTCAGTCATCACATACTGGCATGGGAAACCAAAAGCATCCATGGGGGACATTCTGTTCTCGGACCATTCCCCCATTTATGTCTCTGTAGACCTTCCTGACTCTGCCCACAAACCATGGAATTGGAGACTGAATGACAATGTTCTCAAGGACGTAGTTTGTGTTGCAGATGTCCAAAAGACGGTGAATGACTTCCTTCATATTCACTCCACAGACAACACCTCTTTACCAATACAGTGGGAGGCATTAAAATGTGTTCTGAGAGGAACATTTATCAAACATGGGGCCAGATTAAAAAAAGAGAAGGCACACAAATTAACCACACTACTAACTCAGGCCATAAAACACATAATCCCACTAAAATATTGGAAGTGTTCCATTCATATTATTCTCAATTATACAACATAAAAGGGCAATTCGCAGACTTATCAACTGTGGCTCTTAATACCCATATTGAAGAGTATATAAAGGAAACTTCCTACGATACCAACACAGAATAAAGAGGTCATTGAATCAGACTTTACAGTTACTGAAGTCATAAATACCATTTCAGCATCCCCCACGGGGAAAAGCCCCGGCCCCGACGGATTCATGCCAGCATTTTACAAGCAATTTAAAGACCTCCTGTCTCCTTTCTTGACGAAGGTTTTTAATAGCATTGATACAAACTCACCATTTGTCACTCAATCCTTGGAAGCCCACATTAGCATCCTACCTAAACCTGGTAAAGATCACACTGTTCCAACAAACTACAGACCTATATCCTTAATTAATATAGATATCAAAATATTCTCAAAAATTCTTGCGGATAGACTATCCCCTTTGCTTCCATCGATAATACATTCAGATCAAGTGGGCTTTGTAAAAGGCAGGGAAGCTTGAGATAATACAATAAAAACCTTATTACTAACCAATGCGTCGAAATGTAATTCCTCCCCGTTGTGCCTGCTTTTAATTGACGCCGAAAAGGCATTTGACCGCGTCCATTGGAATTTTATGGACGCCTCCCTGAGACAAATAGGGCTAGGTTCTAAATTTTTGAGTAGAATCCGTTCATAATATTCTACACCTACGGCAAGGGTGAAGGTAAATTGAATATTATCATCTTCTATAAAAATAAGCAATGGCACCAGGCAGGGATGCCCGCTATCTGCCCTACTATATGTTATTGTAATGGAACACTTGGCCAAAGCAATTCGCATGAATTCCTCAATACATGGTTCCACGATAAAGGGAACACAATATAAAGCGGCCTTATATGCTGATGATCTGATGCTGTACGTCTCTAAACCACATATCTTCCTCCCTTCAATCTTAAAGGAGTTTGAACGCATCGGACACTTAAGTAACTTTAAGGTTAATTATACAAAGTCTGAAATCCTTAATATATCCATCCCACAACAAGAATTTAGCAATTTGCTCACATTGTTCCAATTCAAACACCAACCTTCAGCAATAAAATATCTGGGAGTACAGATACTGGTAGATTCAGACTCTTTGTATACTTAGAATTATCTCCCACTATTAAATCGGATGACAAAGGACCTATCCAACTATAATAAGAAAGGTTTATCCTGGTTTGGGAGAATGAATGTCTTAAAAATGGATATCTTGCCAAAATTCCTATACATCTTCCAAACAGTCCCACTAATACCCCGTCCTGCATTTTTTCGCTCTATGCAGGCTTTAATTACCAGATTCGTATGGGGTTCTTCCAGTCCTCGAATCGCACTCACCACATTGGGCGGGCTTACCAGATTTTAAACTTTACCACGCAGCCTCCTCTTTTCTTGGACTACTTGACTAGCAATACTATAGGCGTTCTAAACAGTGGGTCCAACTAGAACAGTCCCTTTATTCTTCTCCCCTTAGCCATGCTCCTTGGATTGCAATGGAGACTCATCCCAAGTTAAAAAATTATAACAAACTGACACAACAAACCCTGAAATTATGGGACTCATTTATACGGAAAGGCATTTGCTCTAGAAAATTTAGTCCCCTAACTCCACTCTTCCACAATCCAGCTTTCCCAGCTAGTTCCAACAGGGATTCCTTCCTGGGGATGCAGGCCTCTGCGGATCCACGCTTTTATCACCACCTTTCAGGAGCTCCTTTGCCGTCTTTTCAGGACTTGTCCGCAAAAAAATTGAATGCTCGTATATCTTGGTTGGAATACGAGCAATTGAAATCTTACATTTCCTCAAAAGGTGAGGAAGGTTCCTTTGGAAAATCCTTATCTGAAACTGAGAAATTATTTATACTGCCATTTCCGCCGACTCACTTGATTTCTTTGCTGTATAGGAATCTGATGGATGATACACATAAGGGCAGACCGAGTTTTATTTCAGGTTGGGAACAAGAATTGGGTGTCTCTATAACAAAAGAGGATCAACAGAAAGCGTTTATATTCTCTCACAAATTATCAATGGCCTGTTCAGCACAGGAAAAAAGCTATAAGATTATGGCTCAATGGTACAGGTACCCAGTTAGACTACATAGGATATTTTTTTATCAGTCCCAAAATCCTGTTGGAGATGCAGTACAGAAAAGGGGACTATGTTACATATCTGGTGGGGCTGTAATAAGGTAAAACCTTTCTGGAACAAAATTTTTGACATATATAAGAAGATGACTGGGAAGTCAATAGACAACACACCCCAAGTGGCGCTCCTCTCCATCCTACCAGGTTCCATCGCTTCTCAGAAACGTAACATATTGAGATTTTTTTATCTCAGCGGCTAGGTCTGTGATCCCTAGACATTGGCGCACCACACATGCGCCTAATATTAGAGAATGGTATCAAGAAATGTTGCACATAAATAGAATGGAGGAGATTTCTGCTGAGGCTTTGGACCTTTCATGTACATTTCACAAGGTATGGTCGCAATGGATCGAGTTTCAAGACTCCCCAGAACTTTTATCAATACTCACTTTGTAAGTGGCAGGCACTCTCATCATAAACTTCCCCTCCTTTCCTCTTCCTCCCTCTCCCTTCTCTTTATCTTTTTCTCCTCTTTTTCCTCCTTATTCCGTCAGTCCTTTCTTGTAAGTTTAGTATTATCTTTTCAAAGATAGTATTGGGGTTGGTCCCCTACTTTTTATTAACATGTCACATTGCAAAGATACTATTGCTGGTAGGTTCTTATGCTGATACAGTTACATATTATGTACTTCAATGAATGAAATGTGGACATGTTAATTGTTTGATAAATGAACTGAATAAAAACAGTTTAAACATAATATGAAAAAACTCTTCAGTATTGTTTCATTTTTTAATACATGGATAACATACAATCAGGGCGTGTTTCAGCCAGGTAAGCTAAAAAATCTGGTCTGCAACATAGAGCAATATTTACGAGTAACTGTCAAAGGATACATAAAGTTACAAAATGAGTTTCATTGTCACGAAGGAATCTGTAAAGAAACTAATAAATAATAATAAATAAAGGGGTATACTAGATCTCCATTTAATTGTAAATATGACTAGAGATGAGCGAATTTCTAAAAAATGTTCCAAAAAGATTTGCTTCAATTTATTCACAGCAAACCGCATTAAAAATGACTATTTCCAGGCTGAGAGCCTTTATAGGGGTGTAGAACACTGTGTCTTGCAGTAACACGCATAGAGAGTCTGCTGTGGTAGTAAAAGTATACTGTGAGGCAGTATGACATGCAGATGACAGGCGTCGCTCTTAGAATCACTGCTCACTTCACTTATTTGGGCAGTCCCAGGGCCAAAACTGACCAAATAACTCCAAGCATGAACTCATCCTTAGGGTACTAAGATTTCCTAATATATGCAAACACATGCCATTTTTTCTGACTGATCAGTAATTTTTCATACTGATCAGGATCCTAATCAGTCAGAAAAATGCCTGATCAGTCAGAAAAATGGATTGAAATACTGGATCCCTTTTTCTACCAGTGTCATCCGGCAAAACAGATCCGGTATATTTATTTTTTTTAAAGGTCTGTGCACACAATTTTTTTTTCCCTTTACATTCCTTTGTTTTTGCGTTCCGTATACAGACCATATACGTAACCATTCATTTCAATGGATCTGCAAAAAGGAAGGTATTCTGTATGCCTTCCGTTTCCGTATTTCCGTTTTTTTCCATTCCGTTCAAAAATAGAACATGTCCTATTATTGTCTGCATAAGGCCTCTTGCACATGACCGTATGGCTTTTTCTGTATTTTGCAGTCTGCAAAAAACGGATCCACAAAAAAAGACGTGGCAGGCCTGCATGCAATCCTTGGCGGTAAAAAATCCACACAGGAGCAAAGGTTCACCCAGTGGGCAGTAAAAGTTATGTACCTTCCCTGCCCGTGTTTGCTAGACCATGTGTTCGTGGTCAGATGTATCTTGGCACCAACACACTGTGTGCCAGATATACAGTACAGACCAAAAGTTTGGACACACCTTCTCATTCAAAGAGTTTTCTTTATTTTCATGACTATCAAAATTGTAGATTCACACTGAAGGCATCAAAACTATTAATTAACACATATGGAATTATATACATAACAAAAAAGCGTGAAACAACTGAAAATATGTCATATTCTAGGTTCTTCAAAGTAGCCACCTTTTGCTTTGATTACTGCTTTGCACACTCTTGGCATTCTCTTGATGAGCTTTAAGAGGTAGTCACTTGAAATGGTCTTCCAACAGTCTTGGAGGAGTTCCTAGAGATGCTTAGCACTTGTTGGCCCTTTTGCCTTCCCTCTGCAGTCCAGCTCACCCCAAACCATCTTGATTGGGTTCAGGTCCTGTGACTGTGGTGGCTAGGTCATCTGTCGCAGCACCCCATCACTCTCGTTCATGGTCAAATAGCCCTTACACAGCCTGGAGGTGTGTTTGGGGTCATTGTCCTGTTGAAAAATAAATGATGGTCCAACTAAACGCAAACCGGATGGAATAGCATGCCGCTGCAAGATGCTTTGGTAGCCATGCTGGTTCAGTATGCCTTCAATTTTGAATAAATCCCCAACAGTGTCACCAGCAAAGCACCCCCACACCATCACACCTCCTCCTCCATGCTTCACGGTGGGAACCAGGCATGTAGAGTCCATCCGTTCACCTTTTCTGCGTCGCACAAAGACACGGTGATTGGAACCAAAGATCTCATCAGAACAAAGCAAAGATTTCCACTGGTCTAATGTCCATTCCTTGTGTTCTTTAGCCCAAACAAGTTTCTTCTGCTTGTTGCCTGTCCTTAGCAGTGGTTTCCTAGCAGATATTCTACCATGAAGGCCTGATTCACACAGTCTCCTCTTAACAGTTGTTCTAGAGATGTGTCTGCTGCTAGAACTCTGTGTGGCATTGACCTGGTCTCTAATCTGAGCTGCTGTTAACCTGTGATTTCTGAGGCTGGTGACTCGGATGAACTTATCCTCTGCAGCAGAGGTGACTTGGTCTTCCTTTCCTGGGGCGGTCCGCATGTGAGCCAGTTTCTTTGTAGCGCTTGATGGTTTTTGTGATTGCACTTGGGGACACTTTCAAAGGTTTCCCAATTTTTCGGACTGACTGACCTTCATTTCTTAAAGTAATGATGGCCACTCGTTTTTCTTTACTTAGCTGCTTTTTTCTTGCCATAAATCAATAACAGTTTATTCAGTAGGACTATCAGATCAGCTGTGTATCCACCTGACTTCTCCACAATGCAACTGATGGTCCCAACCCCATTTATAAGGCAAGAAATCCCACTTATAAAACCTGACAGGGCACACCTGTGAAGTGAAAACCATTTCAGGTGACTACCTCTTGAAGCTCATTAAGAGAATGCCAAGAGTGTGCAAAGGAGTAATCAAAGCAAAAGGTGGCTACTTTGAAGAACCTAGAATATGAAATATTTTCAGTTGTTTCACACTTTTTTGTTATGTATATAATTCCACATGTGTTAATTCATAGTTTTGATGCCTTCAGTGTGAATCTACAATTTTCCTAGTCATGAAAATAAAGAAAACTCTTTAAATGAGAAGGTGTGTCCAAACTTTTGATCTGTACTGTATAATTATATATATATATATATATATATATATATATACACATACACACACACACACACACACACACACAATATATATATAATTGAGAAATGTACTGTAGTTTGGAAAGTTGGTTTAAGTATGACATATCTTTATCTGTAATCATTTTAAAAAAATTGCCTTTAATAACTTTAAGCATAGACTAGATTATCTGAAATTTCAAATAATCAGAACTGTTAAAGAATAGACATTTCATTTATTCAATGCATAATTCTAATCTTATTCTAATTCCCAGATCATATTCATCCTATTGTTGTATTATGACGCCTCTCTCATTTTATCAATATTAAGAATGATTCTTATATTAAACTTTTTTAAATAGCCAAAACATTTTTTTCAAAATCTTCTCTTTTATTTCCTTTCTAATTCAGAAAATACAATGAATAAATGAATAGAATAGTATAGCTTTCTAAATAGATTGCTGAATTACACATAAAAATGCCACAAGGAGAATATTACATTACAGTTTTTTTTTGTTTTTTTTTTTTTTTAAATCTGGTTTTAATATGCATACACAAATCTTAGTAACTTGCACAAAGGTATCAATCAACAGAAACTTCATTGACTGCCTGAAATTGTTCTATCAATACCTTATTTTCTGTTGGATTTAATGCACATCTGTGTACTGGCTCTGTTTTTCTAAAATCATACCGTACTTGCTTTATCTGTGCTTTGTCATTTTTTTGTGTTTTACAATTAAATAATAATTAGCATGACTAATAGCAATAGATACCTAGAAGTGACAAGCCATTATTATTCCAATATATAACCTTGATTAACAGTTTCACATGACCTTTCACTTGACCTAGCAATAATTGTAGTTAATTAGTTCATAATTGTTAATGTTTTTTTTATTCTACTTATAAAGCGACCTATATGCGACGCACGGCAGTGCAAGGGGTCGCTTTAAGTGATATATTAGTGACGCCAATTGCAGTGAAGCAACAAGGGCGCAGGGCCTCTTTTTAGGGATATGGTGGTACCCAGGTGTAGGAATGTCAGAGTGGTGTAGGGTGGCCTAAATGTCCCTTAATGTTGGTGTAGGTGTCACGGTGCTCCTACCTGGATATGCTGAAACCCAAGGCATGGTCGTCCGAAGCAGAAATTGTATCTGCCAGTTAAAACCACATAGTAATATTTATCCTTTTTTCTAATTTGTTTTTATTTTCTGATTTTATTCTGTTTCCTAATGAATCAATTTTTTTCTTAAAATGGTGGCTACACGTGTTACAAAGTGAAAGTAAGAAGCCCGGTAACATGAGATCACCCATAATGACATGCAGACAGTCAATCAGCAGCTAGCCAGTCCCTATGATGTTACAGCCATACAAAACCATCATCCCAACCTGGTCTCTGCCATTTCACTATGAACTATGAGTATAGGGAGAGACGTGACAAGCGCTATAGACAGTAAATAAGAAAGCCTTTAATTGCAAAACATTGGATAGGAGGAGTTCAGGGACAGCTAAGGACGTGTAGGGAGATCGTAGGGATACCTTTTACATAGTATAGGAAGAGCATATGGAGAGTGCATAGACTAACTGAACAGTGCCCTCCTTGGTTAATAGATAAGCAATTTGATTACACATTGATTCACTAATTAGGGTGAAATGCTACTGCTAATTCTATAATGCCTTGAATCTCCAATAGGGGTGAAAAAGCTGTCTAACACTACTGCTATTGGGTGTCCACATTCTTTTATAAAAAAGTCATTCTATAACGCTTTGATTCTGTAATTGGGGTGAAAAAGCGGTGTAATCAGGGGTGGACTGGGAACCTAAAATGGCCCTGTAAAAAACCTAAGAGTAGCCCCCTGTTGTAGGTGGGTCCAAATTGACTGAAGGTGGTGCTACACAAGTAGGCAGGGTCAACAGAAGCCACACACAGGCAGGGACATCAGAAGTAGGCGGGGACAGCAATACCATAATGCAACAGAAAATACTGCCCTATCACCAAACTGAGGACAGTAGCATAGTGGCAGCCCACTGGGAAATATTCCTGTAGGGTCTATAGCCAGTGCACCCGTGGGTCTAATACTACTGCTATTGGCGTGTCCACATTGTATTATAGATAAGTAATTCTTTGACGCCTCGATTCTGCAGTTGGGTTGAAAATGCTGTCTAATACTATTGCTATTTTACACTTACAGTTACTGTACAGTATGTCCGACAGCCAAGTGCCAGGGCCTCGCAAGGGAACGGGCAGTGGCAAAAATGTTTCTGGAGTTGGCAGAAGTAGCAGCAAAAGAAGGATGGGGGGGTAGTAGCAGTAGTCTCAGCAACAGGTCAGAGTTGCCAGTGTGAGCCAGCTGTCGTGTTTTGACCATCAACATAGCTGTCATTGAATGGTTGATTCGGTCTTCAACATCATCTCTAATGACATCACACAGCCAGGAGCCTTTCAGTGAGCATGAGCTTACTGAGGACAGTCAGCAGCTACTTCCCAGCCCATATTTGAAGAGAAGTACGCTACACCTTAAGTGGAGCGTGTGGACTGCTGGGGGCGCACGAGACAACCAATCAAGGACAGTGTTCTAATTTCGGCAGTATTCCATTTATTCGTAAGACAACGCGTTTCGGGGTAAAGTCCCCTTTATCAAGTCTAAAAGAAGGGTTAAATAAAACAAAAACAGAGAAACATATATTTGAAGACATAAATTTTGTGCTTCCCTATGATAATTCTGTATAAAAAGGGATATATAAATAAATAAATAAATAAATAGATAGGTATTGATGAATATAGCTATAAATATAGGTACCAAAACATATAAAAATGGTAAATATAACTAAAATACACAAAGGAAGGGGATTACAAAATATATATATATATATATATATATATATATATATAAAATAAATTAGTAGTAATGATCATAAACGGTAAAAATGAGTACGGATTAAAAATAATGTTATTGTATCTATATTGCTATATTTAAAGTACTATTTCTATTGTAAGAATAGATTTTGTGTTATATTGGCCACAGAATGGCAGATTAAAAATGAATCCAGGGTCAGGCTTTAAAGTATAGTTACTGATATTTCATATGTTTATATGTATACACAGGCACTATCAGATATAATTAGCAAATGTAAAATGTCTACTGGCAGTTAATTAGGGGGTATATATTATCTATTAGCCAACAGGAGTATTACTACTATGGCTTTAAAAAGAGGAATATATAGCAAATCTTTGAGCCCTAGGGCATCTTACCTGAGGCGGGAAGGTTAGGAGAGTGTCACGGCTCATCTGAAGAGGCACGTGTAGAACGCTGACCTTTTCAGTGCCCGCGCTGCTGAAGAAAAGGGGAGTGGGTGGGAGGGACTGGCCGGGTCCAGAGGAGAGGCCTCAATAGGGAGGTGTGGTTGGGGAACACGAGCGGCGCCTGAGGAGGGCGGTGAAAGGAGGGACTTGTCCAGGTGAAAGGCAGGGAGCTCATGTGGAGGCATGATTGGGCGGAGCACTGGAGCCTGTCAGAAGAGGTAACGGGGCAGGGCTAAATCGGAGGGTGGGGGCGGGGCTAACACATGAGGGCGGGGCTAACACTGGTGAGAGGCGGAGCCGCAGAGACAGCGTATCGGCCTGATTCTGTGGGCGGCGGGTTCATGTGGGGGCGTGGTTAGGTGTAGGGCCGAGGGAGAGGACTGGGAGCTGTTGGAAAGGATGGAAAGAGCACTATATTACGTGGGGGAATTAGGGGACTGCAGCCAGCATGTAGGGGAAGGATAGTGGGCTGAATATATGTGACTATATATGGAAATGTATATGACCCATGGAAGTGATGTTTGGATGAGTGTAACTGATGGTTGGATGTTCTTGACCTAAAATAATACGCAAAGGCAAATTAATTGCTTTTAGGGGTATGGGGGACGTCGCCTGTATATATATATATATATATATATATATATATATATATAGAGAGAGAGAAAGTGTGGGCAGCACCACTATCTGTAAGATATATGCGGAGTGCCAGCAGCTGGGTAGGCGATCCACCTCCAAACGTATAAAAATAAGAAATTCCGCAGCACATCCAGGTTGTAAGAAAGTAAAAAAAGACTTTATTCACCAAGCATGCGACGTTTCAATCCTCTCAATGGGATTTTCCTCAGGCAGTGACATAGTAAGCAGTGCAATGTGCGTATTTAAACGCTTTCACATCATTAAACAATCAAATAATCAAAGTACATCCATTTAAAGAAAATACATTTAAAAATAGTGATACAAACAGTATTATCAACATCCTGATACATTCACATTGTATCCCCGAATTCAATTCAATGATGCAGTGTTAATCATTCCCATAACCAATTCGGCATATCATGTACAGCATAAAATATTTTAATTATGACAATTATCAATCCAGGTGCATATCTTCTGTGAAAATTAAATGTGCAGGTGTACCTTCAGCAGAGTGATGAGTCCGCTCATAGGAGTGTGCGATGGGGCCGATACACATGGGTCCCGGCGTCCCGGGTATACTACTGCGCATGTCGCAGGACCTTCCTAGGGGTTCCGATCACATGACCATCGCAATGTGCTGATGGTTGAAGTGCGCATGTCCAAGGACCTTCCGACATGTGACCGCAGTCCGCACTAAACCCTCCGGTCACGTGATTAGATATATCACATGCTCTGGGCTAGATGATGTTGCTTGAGTGTATCACATGATCGGAACTCCATGGTAAGGCAATAGAAAAGTATGATAATGTTCAGGACACGCAATGTAAATGTAAATGTGTCATGAAACATCTACATCTCGAAGATATGGCTATATCTACATCATCATTTAAGTCCTAAAAGGCAATAACTCATCAAACAATAAAAAATAGACATACAGATATAGACCTAAGCATGCGGCTGATCCACTACACGTACTGTCACTGGTCCTAGTGGAGTCTTACTGTGTATCGCATGCTCACCTTCCACACATGTCAGTATCGATGGGTCAGAGGTCAATCAGAGGGGATAAAGGTGATTGTATATCGATGGGAGTACCATCATTATACAAAGAGAAATAATGAGTGTTATGCGTAAATACCGCCATTTCTCTTTTAAAGTACTGAAATCAGTATATTTCGTTACAAGATCGTCCCCTAGTCTACTCGAGGAGTTCAGTGCAAGTGGCCCATGTTGTCACCATAAAGCCCCAAGCTGAGATGTCCCGCCTGTCAGATGGATACCATCCCTGGAAATCCAGCATGTCAGGTTCGGGATCATCCTCTAGATTCCGGGGATAAACCTGTACAATTCCATTATAATGTCACCAATCCCCAATGAGATCAGTGGCTCCAAAGATTCCCCCATATGTTGGATCTGAGCATGCGGATAAGACAATCAAGACATCCCAAGTGTCCAATAGCTTTATCGTGTGTGGTCATATTCATGCATAACAAGAAGTATTTAATGAGTATAGTTATTCATGTGTCCATGAAAAAATCGTGAAAAAAAGTTTTTTGCGTTCCGTCATAATTTGGTGGACCGACCTCCCATCGCTCACTCCTAATGTGAACAGTGTTCACCACCATCCTGAGGATAATAAAAACAAAACAAAATATAAGATCACCTTGTTATATAAACAAGGGGCACTACTACTTAAAACTCAACTAAAGAACAGGCGAGCAGAATCCCAGGCGCAACCATCAGGACAATAACCAGGGTCTGTAATCCACATTTAATCCCAGTGGTTTCAATGTATTTAATTTAGCAATCCATTGCATCTCACATTTTTTCAGTAAAGTGTGTCTGTTACCACCCCTGCGTGGAGTGGGAATATGATCAACCAGCATACATTTAAGGTCCCTCTCCTTGTGGCCCATGTCAGTAAAATGTTTTGGGACTGGGAGGTCCATGCGTTTTTTGCGAATCGTATATCGATGTTGATTGATTCGACTTTTAAAATCACATGTAGTCTCACCAATATATAATAACTGACATGGGCACCAAAGGATATATATGACGTATGACGATTCACACGTCAAAAAATGCTTGATGTAATATTTTTTCTGTGTCAAGGGATGTAAGAAAAAACTACCCTTTTGCATATATCGGCAATTAATGCAGTTTAAGCATGGAAAACTTGATGTTGATAATACTGTTTGTATCACTATTTTTAAATGTATTTTCTTTAAATGGATGTACTTTGATTATTTGATTGTTTAATGATGTGAAAGCGTTTAAATACGCACATTGCACTGCTTACTATGTCACTGCCTGAGGAAAATCCCATTGAGAGGATTGAAACGTCGCATGCTTGGTGAATAAAGTCTTTTTTTACTTTCTTACAACCTGGATGTGCTGCGGAATTTCTTATTTTTATACGTTTGGAGGTGGATCGCCTACCCAGCCGCTGGCACTCCGCATATACCTTACAGATAGTGGTGCTGCCCACACTTTCTCTCTATCTAAATTGCATCAGTGGAGCTGTGCACACCAACGATTCACCAGATGACTTCAGATACGAATCTTCCCACTGAGGACCTGTCTACACCAGGCGTTTTTTCTTACTCCCAGGAACAGGCGAGCAGAATCCTTGGCGCACATAAAGGAGATGCAGAGTTTTTGTCCATTCCCAACATTGCAGATACGAAACGGGACTTTGAACGCATTGCTAAAAAGTTGGTGAGTCTTGATCTACATCTTACTACATTGGGTGAATACTTTAAAACCAGCAGGGTACCCCGTGGCTTACGGACACATTCACAACCAACAATGTACATGCATGAAAATGAATTCCGCATTAAGTATGAATCCATTGCAAACAAATTTTCTCTGGATCTCATACTATTAAACATGGAATTTCTGCAAAAAGATTTGGCTGAGACCACAGAAAATGAATCCTTAAAAGCTACATTACATTCCTTATTATCTACAGAGGAACACCAGGATTATTTGTCCAAATTACAACCTCATTTGGATAAATTGAAATCTGAAATCCAGGACACAAAACGTAGCAAGTGGCAACGCGACGCGTTGGATTACAACACTGGGAATATATATAACTGGACAATTAATCACCAACCACAACAACGTGCTCAGAAAATTGGAAAGAAAAATCCCATTAGGGATCTGACGCAAGTTCAACAAAATAACATCACCACGGAACCTTTTTTAGAGTACACAATGAACTCAATAGGAAGAAACGAACGCGGCGTGGAGGACGAAAACGTCACCGCCACCGACACAAAAACGAGGAGCAAGAAACCACTAGCCAAAAAACGCAATTAAATGATACCAACATTGTGGTAAATATCTCTTCACATGTTCTATCACAAGTACAGTTGGATGTGTTGGCCAAGGGCCTAGGCTTCTGTCCTACCAACAAGACGGATTGGCTTCAACTTGAAGCCGATTTACATCTATTCTTCCGTAGACTGAAGCTTAGGACCTGGTTTTCAACACATCCAACTGCAGACAAAATTTGTACTAATACTGAATTGAAACTGAGTGATTATAATTTGTTTAACCAAAGTGAATTCAGTCCACCTGTGTCATCCCCTGCAATTGATTTGTTCATTGATGCGGTAATGAAGGATGTGAATACGTTGAAATTGAATGAAAAGAAAAAATTCACACATCCTAATATAACACAGATTGAGTGGCACGCAATTGATGAGTTGGTCCATGACCACAGTCTCACCATCAAGTCTGTGGACAAGGGTGGTGCGATTGTGGTCATGGACACTCATCAATACATTGCAGAGGCCAACAGACAGTTGGAGGACTGTGAGGTCTATCAGAAATTAAATACGGATCCTAGATGGGACATTGAACGGAGGATACAGAGCTTGCTACAAGAGGCCAGCAATGCCGGCATCATTGATAACAAGCTTAAGATTTTCCTTTCTATTTCACATCCTATGACACCTTTTTTATACTTGTTGCCTAAAATCCACAAGAGCCTTAATAACCCTCCTGGCAGACCGATAGTGTCCGGTCGTGGATCCCTTCTGTCTAATATTTCTATTTTTCTTGATAGAGTATTACGACAGTATGCATTGTCAGCTCAGTCCTACATTCAGGATACTTCAGATTTTTTAAATAAACTAGAAGAAGTTACTTTATCAGGTGATGTAATCCTAGCATCGCTAGATATTGCTAGCCTATACACCTCAATCAGACATGATTTTGGGATAGAGGTGGTAACTAAGGCCTTGTCTCAATCCACTTATACAGCTGAATGTCAGGACTTCATATTACAGCTGTTACATCTGGTATTGACATGCAATTATTTTTTGTTTGGAGATCATTTTTATCTCCAGAGGAAGGGGACCGCCATGGGGTCCAATGTGGCCCCCACTTATGCCAACATGGCGGTCTCCTTCCTCGAGGAGACCTACATCTATGTATCGCCCCACTTCCGACATGTTCTGAGGTGGTGGCGATACATAGATGATATTTTTTTGATTTGGGTGGACTCAGAGGACACGCTCATGGAGTTCTTCCAATTCTTGAACACCATTGACTCTGATATTAAATTCACGTTGGAACACTCACGTAACCAAATACATTTTTTGGACACTGTGGTGACTTTGGACAATCATAAGCTATCGACGGGCCTATACTCCAAGCCCACCGATCGCAACACGTTGTTAAGTTATCACAGTGCACATCCTAGGGCTATGGTGAAATCCCTCCCCCTGAGCCAATTTTATCGTGCCAAACGCATAGTTAGCAATAACGATGAATTGGAGGGGACTCTAAAGCGTATGACACAGTCCTTTATAGACAGGGATTACCCCATAGCCCTATTGGATCAACATCTTACTAATATTCAAGAAAAATCACGAAGAGACCTCCTTACTAAGAAGAAGGAGAATACCAATAAAGAAATGAAGAGAATTCCTTTAGTCACTGTGTATACAGAGGATAGCTCATACATTCGACAAATTGTTTTGAAACACTGGTCAGTCTTGAAAAGTGGACATGGGGGGATTGAAGAGTTTTCTCTTCCTCCCCTCATGTCATACAAGAGAGCCAGAAACCTCAAAGATAAATTAGTCCACACGGACATAGGTACACAAAAGGAGTCTGGCCAGACTTTTTTGCATACTCCTAAATTAGGAAGTTTTCCATGCTTAAACTGCATTAATTGCCGATATATGCAAAAGGGTAGTTTTTTCTTACATCCCTTGACACAGAAAAAATATTACATCAAGCATTTTTTGACGTGTGAATCGTCATACGTCATATATATCCTTTGGTGCCCATGTCAGTTATTATATATTGGTGAGACTACATGTGATTTTAAAAGTCGAATCAATCAACATCGATATACGATTCGCAAAAAACGCATGGACCTCCCAGTCCCAAAACATTTTACTGACATGGGCCACAAGGAGAGGGACCTTAAATGTATGCTGGTTGATCATATTCCCACTCCACGCAGGGGTGGTAACAGACACACTTTACTGAAAAAATGTGAGATGCAATGGATTGCTAAATTAAATACATTGAAACCACTGGGATTAAATGTGGATTACAGACCCTGGTTATTGTCCTGATGGTTGCGCCTGGGATTCTGCTCGCCTGTTCTTTAGTTGAGTTTTAAGTAGTAGTGCCCCTTGTTTATATAACAAGGTGATCTTATATTTTGTTTTGTTTTTATTATCCTCAGGATGGTGGTGAACACTGTTCACATTAGGAGTGAGCGATGGGAGGTCGGTCCACCAAATTATGACGGAACGCAAAAAACTTTTTTTCACGATTTTTTCATGGACACATGAATAACTATACTCATTAAATACTTCTTGTTATGCATGAATATGACCACACACGATAAAGCTATTGGACACTTGGGATGTCTTGATTGTCTTATCCGCATGCTCGGATCCAACATATGGGGGAATCTTTGGAGCCACTGATCTCATTGGGGATTGGTGACATTATAATGGAATTGTACAGGTTTATCCCCGGAATCTAGAGGATGATCCCGAACCTGACATGCTGGATTTCCAGGGATGGTATCCATCTGACAGGCGGGACATCTCAGCTTGGGGCTTTATGGTGACAACATGGGCCACTTGCACTGAACTCCTCGAGTAGACTAGGGGACGATCTTGTAACGAAATATACTGATTTCAGTACTTTAAAAGAGAAATGGCGGTATTTACGCATAACACTCATTATTTCTCTTTGTATAATGATGGTACTCCCATCGATATACAATCACCTTTATCCCCTCTGATTGACCTCTGACCCATCGATACTGACATGTGTGGAAGGTGAGCATGCGATACACAGTAAGACTCCACTAGGACCAGTGACAGTACGTGTAGTGGATCAGCCGCATGCTTAGGTCTATATCTGTATGTCTATTTTTTATTGTTTGATGAGTTATTGCCTTTTAGGACTTAAATGATGATGTAGATATAGCCATATCTTCGAGATGTAGATGTTTCATGACACATTTACATTTACATTGCGTGTCCTGAACATTATCATACTTTTCTATTGCCTTACCATGGAGTTCCGATCATGTGATACACTCAAGCAACATCATCTAGCCCAGAGCATGTGATATATCTAATCACGTGACCGGAGGGTTTAGTGCGGACTGCGGTCACATGTCGGAAGGTCCTTGGACATGCGCACTTCAACCATCAGCACATTGCGATGGTCATGTGATCGGAACCCCTAGGAAGGTCCTGCGACATGCGCAGTAGTATACCCGGGACGCCGGGACCCATGTGTATCGGCCCCATCGCACACTCCTATGAGCGGACTCATCACTCTTCTGAAGGTACACCTGCACATTTAATTTTCACAGAAGATATGCACCTGGATTGATAATTGTCATAATTAAAATATTTTATGCTGTACATGATATGCCGAATTGGTTATGGGAATGATTAACACTGCATCATTGAATTGAATTCGGGGATACAATGTGAATGTATCAGGATGTTGATAATACTGTTTGTATCACTATTTTTAAATGTATTTTCTTTAAATGGATGTACTTTGATTATTTGATTGTTTAATGATGTGAAAGCGTTTAAATACGCACATTGCACTGCTTACTATGTCACTGCCTGAGGAAAATCCCATTGAGAGGATTGAAACGTCGCATGCTTGGTGAATAAAGTCTTTTTTTACTTTCTTACAACCTGGATGTGCTGCGGAATTTCATATATATATATATATATATATATATATATATATATATATAAGGATGTTGGTGTTTGGGAGGAAAACAGGGAATCCGGATAATAAGACTAGAATATGGCTGTCTTGTAAATGAAAAAGCGAAAAAATGACAATTAGATATAAGAAATATATAAAGGATGCAGGTGGATGGGACAGAAATGTTAGAGGGGGGGGGGGGTGAATACTATAGAGAACCATAAAAGAAGAAAGAGAGAGGTCTCACAAGTGGAGACAAGTGTCCATACTATACTTGCAGGCCGTAGCCGAAAAAATGTGTGAGAAACAGAGGACAACCTTTTTTAGCACTTTTTCCTTGAATCTCTTTAAATACATGGCAGAGAATTGTTCAGAAACATTTGCTCTCTAGGGACTCATTGAGTCCATAGGGTTCGAGGGTTTGTAATTTAAAAATCCAAAACATCTCTCTCTTCTGTAGGGTCCTAAATCTATCCGACGTTGTTTCTGCAATGATTTCGATGGGTGTAATTGTCAATCCAGATGAGTCTTTATTATGAGCAGTGAGGAAATGGCGGGACACACTGTGTTTAAGGTAGCCCCGTGAGATGTTCCAGCGATGTTTGTTTAGTCTTTCTCTAAGTGACTGGATGGTGCGGCCCACGTATTGTAAGCCACACTCGCACTCCATCACATAGATAACATAAGAAGATGAGCAATTCAGAAGGCTTTTTATTGGGTATTCTTCCCCGTCACATTGCTCTTAAATTACTGTCTCCGATTTGAGATGTTGTTACAGCATTTACATAATTTATGGTTACATTTATAGGTACCTGTGTTTTTTAAAAGACCTGTTGCCCCAGATAAAGGTATGTTAGTATTCTTCTTTTTCTTCAGTTTACTTGGTGCAAGCGTGTTCTTCAGGGATTTTGCTTTCCTGAAGATGATGCGTGGTTTTCTAGGTATGGTATCTTTTAGATATGGGTCACATTTGAGTATGTGCCAATGTTTTGATAAAATTGTTCTTAAAATTTCATGGTTAGGGTTAAAAGTTGTGATAAAAGAGGTTTTGTAGTTCATGTTTTTTGGTATTTCAGCTAATTCATTCTTCTCTCTTACATTCAGGCATTCCTCTTGGCTCTGATTTTTTGCCCGCATAAACGCATTATCTATAATTCTTTTTGGGTATTTTTTCTTCGTGAATCTAGAGCGTAATATATCGCTTTGAGTAAGGAAGTCATTGTCATCAGTACAGTTCCGTCTAATCCGTTTGAATTGGCTATACGGTATATTGTCTTTCCACTTTTTGTGGTGAGCGCTCCTATAGTCGAGGTAACTGTTCCCATCAACTGTTTTAAAATGTGTCTTAGACTTGATGTTCTTATTTTCTGAATAAAGGAGTAGGTCTAAGTATTCGATGGATGAGGTGGTTATATTGGATGTGAACGAGAGGTTCCATGTGTTTTTGTTGAGGTAGCTAACGAATGTTTCGGCCTCTTCCTTGGGACCATTCCAAATTATTATCAGGTCATCTATATAGCGCTTGTAGAATATGATGTGTTTCTTCCAATAATGATTTGAATAGATAAAATAATCTTCAAAACAGCCCATATATAAGTTGGCAAAACTTGGCGCAAAACGCGTCCCCATTGTGGTCCCGTTTCGTTGCCTATAGATCTTGCCCTCAAAGGTAAAAACATTATGCGTTAAAATAAAGTGGATTGCATCCAATATAAAAGCCTTATGTTTGTCAGAAAGGCGGTCGTCTGTTTCTAAAAGACGTTTTGTACTTTCAATGCCCGCTATATGTGGAATGTTAGAGTAAAGCGCTGCAACATCTAATGTCAGCCAACAAAAATGCGGTTCCCATTCGAGATCTGTTAGTAAACTGATAAGGTGTGTAGAATTTCTCAGGTAAGATCGGAGATTTCTAACATGATCTTGAAGAAATATATCAACATAATGAGAGAGATTACTGGTGAGAGAGTTAATACCCGAAATAATCGGTCGGCCTGGTGGGTTCACAGGATCTTTATGGATTTTCGGTAAGTGATAAAATAGTGCCGTGTTCGGGTGTTCAACCACTATGTACTCTCTTTCTTTGTGATGACATTGTCCTCTTCAGCCTGTTTCAACATAATGTTCAATATCTTTTGATCCTCTATAAGTGGGTTGGATGTAAGTAATTCATAATAAAAGGCGTCGTCCAGTATTCTGTTGGCTTCCAATATATAATCCTCCTTATTTTGTAAAATTATTCCGCCTCCCTTGTCCGCACTCCTAATGACAAGAAGGTTATTATGATTTAGTTCTGTTAGATTATTCTTGACCTTGATGGTTTTATTAATTTCTCTTGCTTCTTTGGACACTAGAGAATAAAAAGTATTAATATGGTTTCCTCTATGATATGTAGGGTTGAATGTAGATTTTGGTTTCAAGTTAGTGTGGAGGGTACTTATTACTTCTTCTTTTTCTTCATCCTTATTTGCCCTAGTCTCCTCCTCCTTATTTTTCACAGGCAATCTAGTCTTAATAGCAAAGTGCCTTTGGAGTGTGACATTCCTGATGAACGTGTTTAGATCCACAAAAGGTCAAATTCGTTATATTTTTCTGCTGGACAGAACGACAAGCCTCTCTGGAGGACTGACGTCTGTGCCGCAGAGAGGTCAAACCTGGATAAATTAAATATCTTTACCGTAGTGAGGTTTTGTTCCTCTTTGGACCGTGGGAGTCCTGCTTCATTTGTTCCTTTTTTGTTGATGTATTTTCTGATTCCAGGGTCTCGTATTCCTCCTCTTCGTCCTCTCCTGCATTTTTTCTTTTTAGGCCCTTTGAGGGAAGATTGGTTTTGGGCTTGAAGAAATCCAGGATCAACTTCGCCCCACCTGCTGGTCATTTTAAGACATACGTTGCTTCCGGGGTCAACGCCCCGGGTAGCGCTAAAAAAGAGACTGATCGATTTTCAGCAGGATTGGGAGAGATCTGTGTGTCATCTACAGTGCTTGTATTGTATACAGTAATTAAAGAGTCCTCTAGTGCCGAAGGTTCAGTCTCAGTGGGATCCAATAATGAGGATAACGAAGAGAACAAAGTAGGGGGTAGATTGAGGGGGCAACCTTGCGAAGGATCTAGGGGGACAAAGGGTTGAGAGTGGCGGTATGGATGGTGGGGTAAACCATACTGGTAGGTCGGATGAGGGCAGAGTGGGTTTAGTGGTCTTAAACGATGTGCATAAGTTTGTAGTCGAAGGTGTTTGTGGATCTCTGTGTGTAATTGTATGTGCGTCAGGACCCATACGCGGTCGCTGGGGGGTCTGTGTTTTATTTGGGTAATGGTGGGTTTGAGAGAATGGGGCCCCAGTCTTTGTTGACTTCATGGGTGGCGGGTTTGCTGGTCTACTACGATATCTGGTGTATGTTTGGGTATTGTGAACAGATGGTCTTGAATGGGGTCTAAGGTTATTGCTGTCCCCTAATCTTGATGCATGTGATAAATTGATTCCGTTTGACTGGATGCTACTTGCACTAGTGGTTATGTTCTTATTATTATTATGAGTGTTTTTTGTATTTGCGGGGGGAGGTTTGTTTTTGAACCAGAAGTGGATATTACCATTAAGGAAGTCTGTTCTGTCCCTACAGAGTTTACCAGTTTTTTTATGGATAGTTTCTCGCTCTAATTGGAGTAGTCGACCTGAAATGAGTCTATCAAATTTCATATATTCTGTATGCGTATTATAAGTGGTCAAGTGGCTAGTCTGTTGTTGTATCTGTTCTTTCAGATGCTGACATAGCGATTCACGTTTTTTACAGAGGAGTTCCATTAAGCCTCTAGCGCAATTTAGCGTGTAGTTGTCCCATTCCTGGGTAAAAGCAGAATAATTTTTGAATGGGCTCTCTAGTTTCCATCGTAGGCCACGGGGGACTAGAGCCTCCTTGAGGTAAGCCCTGAGTAATATCAAGTCTAAATGATGTTGGATCTCTTCTTGCAGGGATGATTCTAGTTTGAAGAATAGATTCCCTAGTTCTTTTGTTCCGATGGTTTCTTTCGGCAGCGTATCTTTATCCAGTTCATTTTGATTGGTGGTGTTAGTTTCATTTTCCGTCCAGATGTGTGTAAGCTTTTTGCGTTCGGAAAGGCGATGCTGACTATATTCCATCGGTATATTTTTCTGTCAGATTTTAGATTCATCAAAGCAGGGTACCTAGAGCCGCCGTATCTCAGAGTTAGTTAAACTCTTTTGCCTGAAGGACTCAGGGGTATACAGCAAATGATGGCCAATGGGATAGAGAAGGCGCTCATAGGGTAAGTAAATTCAAACAAACAAATTTCTAATGAAAGAAATGGTTTGCTCACCTACTGCGGTTGCATCAATTGGATGCAACTGCAATGGAGATCGAGTATAGATAAGGGATGGTTGGTGCAGCCAAGATTCTTTTATATATATATATATATATATATATATATATATATATATATATATATTTTGTAATCCCCTTCCTTTGTGTATTTTAGTTAAATTTACCATTTTTATATGTTTTGGTACCTATATTTATAGCTATATTCATCAATACCTATCTATTTATTTATTTATTTATTTATATATCCCTTTTTATACAGAATTATCATAGGGAAGCACAAAATGTATGTCTTCAAATACATGTTTCTCTGTTTTTGTTTTATTTAACCCTTCTTTTAGACTTGATAAAGGGGACTTTACCCCGAAACGCGTTGTCTTACGAATAAATGGAATACTGCCGAAATTAAAACACTGTCCTTGTTTGGTTGTCTCGTGCGCCCCCAGCAGTCCACACGCTCCACTTAAGGTGTAGCGTACTTCTCTTCATTTCCATTACCCTAGTGGCAGGGTGGCCCCTGCCTAAGGTGTTAGGACGAATCTTGGCTGCACCAACCATCCCTTATCTATACTCGATCTCCATTGCAGTTGCATCCAATTGATGCAACCGCAGTAGGTGAGCAAACCATTTCTTTCATTAGAAATTTGTTTGTTTGAATTTACTTACCCTATGAGCGCCTTCTCTATCCCATTGGCCATCATTTGCAGCCCATATTTGAGGAGATATTCAATGCTTTCTCCTGTAGGAGGGGAAGTATTGATGATGAGTGTCATGTGGCAATAGGTGTTGTGAGCGGTCAGGGACGCTGTCATGAGTCTGGTAAGGGTGACAACAGTGAAGTGCAGACAGTAGTGGATGATGATGCAGCCGATCGCACGTGGGAACCGAGTGAAGAGGGGGATTCATCATCATCATCAAGGAATGAGAGTGGCAGCATGTCCGTGAGACAGTGGCAGCGTATGGCTCAGCCAGCAAGGTGTAAGAATGGCTGTGAGCCAGCAGGGTGGAAGCAACGTAAAGTCTGGATCCAAACATGCCAGGGGTAGACCACCTGCTACTCAGGAGCCTACTTGTCTGGAAGCAACTACCAGGGCATGACTTCATAGAGGCAGCGGCAGGCAGTTAGCACTGAATGGTGGGGGTAAAATTCCCTACTTGCTGGTGTGGGAATTTTTCATCAAGTCGCCGGAGAATGTTAGCGTGGCCGTATGTAGAATCTGTGGGCAGAAGGTGAAGCGTGGTCAAGGTGACAATGTTCGCAGCACGGCACTGCGTCAACACATTCAGCATCACCATAAAGTGGCCTAATATTGTGGTACAGCCTGAGGCATCTCCTAGTGGCCCACACCACTTTTTCAGCAGTCAAGGCTCCACCACCACAACAGAAGGGAGCTATGTTTCCTTCTCATCATCTACTGGTCTTGATGCTCTTGCTCCTCCTTCTACTCCTCATCACCCATTTCGCCAGTAATTGATTTCCCAGGTAATTACAAAGAGACCACATTATGCATGCATTCATCCAATGGCGCAGAAGCTGAACGTGTTCCTGGCCAAGTTGCTGGTACAATAGTTCCTCCCTTTACATGTACCTGTAATTGACACTGTATCTTTCAGAGAACTGATGGTTTGATGGTTTGTGCCAAGCCAAGGTAAAGCCGTCATTACTTCCCCAAAAAGGCTGTACCAGACCTACATATACACGTACAGCAGAAGGTGTGTCGGTCCTTGAGTCTGTCAGTGTCTAGACTTGTGGAGCTTCATTATAGTCAATAAAAATACCTGTCCATTATAGTGCACTGAGTAAATGTGGTTCCTGGTGATGGCAATGCCACCTCCATATTCTCAAGCTGTGATTCCTGCGCCAATGTCCTCCTCTGCCTCCTCATCCTCAGCCTCCACTGCGGGCACAATTTGAAGTGCTTCTCCATCATACCGCCTATGCAGAACAAAGCAATGTAACGTCAGGGAGGAACTGTTCTGAGTCCTTCAACAAGAAATTGAATCCTGTCTATCTCCTCACAAACTAAAAGATCGGAACCATGGTCACCAATAACGGGAAGAACATTCTGTCAGTGCTGTATCAAGGAGGGCTGACCAATGCGCCCTGCATGGCACACATTTTTAATCTGGTTGTAAAGCGGTTCCTGAAGTCTTCCACCCAACTGTAAGACAACTTGAAAATGGCCAGGAAACTGTGCATACATTTCAGCCACTCTTACCATGCAAAACATACCCTCCTTGAGCTGAAAAGGCAGAATAGTGTTTCCCAACATTACCTCATATGTGACATTTCCAAACGGAACTCCACCCTCCACATGTTGGACCGACTATATGAGCAGAGGAAGGCCATGAAAGATTTCTTAATGATGCAGGCAGACAGGAGCACTCTCCTGTGTAACTTAAACATTAGCCAGTAGCAGCTTATGCTTGACACACCTGCCTTTTGCTCAGGTCCTTTGAGGAGGCCACTTTTTGTTTGTCAGTCACCAGGAATATGGGATTAATGATGTCATTCCACTCCTTCATGTCCTAGAGCAGAAGCTGATAAATCAGCAAAGGATGCTGTGCAGGTGGCTCACTGTGATAAATCAGGCTAGGCAAGGGACAGGAGACTTGACGCCTACATCTACAAGCAAGGTATACAGAACTAGGTGGTTTATCTGCACTAATGACAGGAGAGGAACAGGAGGAGCAGATGGAACAAGAGGGCAACAAGGAAGACCCGACAGACGACTCTGACAGACCGTGATAGTATACAGTGGAGATGGAGGCATAATGTCCCTCCAATTCCCTTGTGCAAATGGCTAGATGCATGCTGAGTTGCTTGCATAGAGAGAGACACATTATCACCATTTGGCAGAGGGATGACTACTGGCTCTGCACGATGTTAGACCCCTGCTATCGGCTAAAATGGGGGCCTTTTTTAAAACCTGCTGAAAGGAAAGATCAACTCAACTATCGAGACGTCTCTTGTAATCAGTTGGTTGCTGCCTATGTGTGCAATCACCCATCCTCATGAAGGTCTGACTGGGGACCTCTGCACTCATGCTCCACTGCCATGACGGCTCGTGGGGAGTCAGGAGAAGCACCAGCTTCTTTAGCAGTAACACCAGTCTCCAGTTTCTGATGAGCACTTTTCTTCACCCACCTACTGAAGAAACCAACCAGCAGCAGGACATGGAGCAGAACTTCAACCAGCAGGTGGTGGCATACTTGGACTGCACCCTGTCACCCCAGATCCAAGTTCCCCTGGACTACTGGGCAGCCAAATTTGAATTGTGGCAGCAACTGGCCGAGTTTGCACTGGACAAGCTTTTCTGCCCAGCCAGTAGACAGAGCAGATGTTCAGTATAGCTGAGGCATAGTTACTCCAAAGAGAATTCACCTTTCAACACAAAATGCTGAGAGACTAACTTTGTTAAAGGTTAATCGGGCGTGAATCAGTCAGGAGTTACAAATGTCAGTGCCTGATGCATAGCACTAGATCATTCTGGCAGTAATGTTCTGAGTGCAGTGTGCTAACACACCAAAACATTATGAAAAATGGCCCGTTACTCCTTGTCACATGCTTCACTATTCTGATGCTGACACCTGCTTGATGCTACACAGCTGCTGCTCTGCTGCCATCTTCTACTACTGCCACCATTTAGTGCTGTTATTGCCACTGCTGCTACCCCGCACCTCACCACTCTGTGATGGGACCACTAGTGTCCCTGTTTGGCCTTGTTGACATCACAGTTTATTTTACCATTCTCCTGGTCCATCAAAAGAACTGAAAAATGAAAACCATAATGGAACCTGTCTTTGTAGTTGCAATAAGGCCTCTATCCCACGGTTGTGCATCAGGATTTGCTCATGATCAAAAGCAGGAATGGGTCCAAAATACAGAAGACATGCAAATACTTCCTTCACATGTCATCTCTGTTTTGGAATCACTCCTGTTTTTTTTGGCCTTACCAATACTTATCAATTACTGGCCAAATACTGACCAGGTGAAGGAGGATGCTCAAAAGACAGGATGGATCAGAAGGGAAAAATAAACAGTGATGTAAATACAAACTTACTGCTCACACCCACTCACCTCTGTCATAGGGCCACTACTTATATCAACAGCATAGCTATAGGGGAAGCAGCTGCTTTTGGGCCCGAACCTAGAAGTGACCCACCCAGGATAAGGGCTGAAATATTGTATTGCCATCCTTATACAAGGATATAATCTACAGTGACATTGTAGTAAATGAGTTAAATGAGACAGCTCTATCACTATACAGTGGAGTTTAAGTGGGTAACACAATAGCTTATCCATCAACCAATGTGGACACCCCAAAAACAGTGAGATGAAACCGCTCTTTCCCAATTTGCTAGTTCTCTAGCAATCCATATGGAAACAGGAGACAGTGTAAAAAGAGATGAGTGTATAGTAGAATCTTGTGCCACTGCACGGTTAAGTACATTATACCTGACGCAAACATTGACCTGTAAGGCTGAGTTCACACTTCAGTTAATTGGTCAATTATATTAAGAAGTTTCTGTATGGTGAACCAAAATTGGGAGCCAATCCTACTCTCAAATAAGGTATCATGAAAATATATGCCCCAGTTCTGTATTTTGGACCCATAACTGATCAAATAAGGGGAGTGTGAACTGAGCCTAATAGATAAGCATGCCAATGCGCACTTCCATATACTATATGTGACCTGCCTGTCATACTGATGCACAGTAATTGTTTCACTACCAAAAGGGACTAGCTATGCATGTTGCAACAATGCACAGTGATGTACACCAATATGCACTCTCCTTGCAGGTCGGGATATAGCTGATTTAACACTTGAAATGGTCCTTGTGGTTCGCCCGGCGGTCATTTCGTGGCGAACTTTGCGCGTTGGTGATTTGCGGAACATACAAACATATGGCAATTGTCCCCGGGCATTGCGTCCAACTTTGACCCATAACACACAAATCAGGTTGGACAAGACAGCCAATTGAGAAGTTTCAGCACATAGACACACAGAACCCGATCTGGCAGCCATTTTACATTCTGTGTTTTTGCCAGTATTGGGAGAGGTTGCTTTATGGAGCAGGGACAGACTGTTAGGGACACCAAACGCTAGCTAATAGGGCCACAAAAGTCCTATTAAGGACTGATATAGGTGTGCTATTGATAGGTGTGATATACTGAAGGGTGCGATATAATATAGAAAGTATATTATAGTGCATTTGTATTGTGTAGCAGTTGTGTGCGGTTCTGCTGTGATACCGCAGCTATATAGAGGGATAAACGCTATTGGAGTAACTAATTGCAACTGGTGTGATATACCTGTTGCCCCCCCAAAAAAAATATTGAGTGGTGTGATATACCTATAATATACTTTCTAAAATAGAAAGAATATAGTGCATTTGGTATTGTGCAGCAGTTTTGTGCATTTCTGCTTCGATACCGCAGGTATATAGAGGGACAAGCTCTATTAAAACAACTATTCGCAACTGGTGTGATATACCTGTTGCCCGCAAAAAAACTGATTGAGGGGTGCAATAGACCTGTTTCCACAAAATACTGATAAAGGGGTTTGATATGTATGCTTCCACAAAATACTGATTGAGGGGTGCAATATACCTGCTTCCACAAAATATTGATTGCGGCCTGCAATTTTCCTGCTTCCATAAAATACTGATTGAGGGGTGCGATATACCTGCTTCCACCAACTATTGATTAGGGAGTTCTATATACCTGCTTCCACAAAATACAGATTAAGGGGTGCAATATACCTGCTTTCACAAAATGCTAAGTAAAGGGTGTTTATATACTTGCTTCCACAAAATACTGTATTGAGGGGTGCGATATACCTGCTTCCACCAAATATTGATTAATAGGTTCTACATACCTGCTCCCACAAAATACTGATTAAGGGGTTTTTATATACCTTCTTCCACAAAATACTGATTAAGTGGATTGATATACCTGCTTTCACTAAATATTAATTGAGGGGTGTGATACACCTGCTTCCACAAAATACTGATTGAGGGGTGCAATATACCTGCTTCCACCAAATATTGATTAAGGGGTTTGATATCCCTGCTTCCACCAAATACTTATTAAGAGGTTTGATATACCTGCTTCCACCAAATACTGATTGAGGGGTGTGATATACCCGCTTCCGCAAAATACTGATTAAGGGGTTCTATATACCTGCTTTGACAAAATACTGATTAAGGGGTTCTATATACCTGCTTCCACCAAAAACTGATTGAGGCCTACAAGATATCTGCTACTACAAAATACTGTTTCTATATACCTGGTTCCACAAAATACTGATTGAGGGGTGGGATATGCCTGCTTCAACAAAATACTGATTAAGGGATTCTATATACCTGCTTCCACTAAATACTAATTAAGGCCTATGATACGCTTGCTTCCACTAAATAATTAAATGATTAAAAGGTTTGATATACCTACTTTCACAAAATACTGATTGAGGGGTGCAATATACCTGCTTCCACCAAATATTGATTATGGGGTTCTAAATACCTGATTCCACAAAATAATGATTAATGGGATTGATATACCTGCTTCCACAAAATACTGATTAAGGGGTTTGATATACCTGCATCCACAAAATATTGATTGAGCCCTGCGATACACCTGCTTCCACAAAATACTGATTAAGGGGATTAATATACCTGCTTTCAACAAATATTAATTGAGGGGTGTGATACACCTGCTTCCACAAAATACTGATTGGGGGGTGTGATATGCCTGCTTCCACCAAATATTGATTAAGGGGTTCTATATACCTGCTTCCACCAAATACTGATTCAGGCCTGCAATATACCTGCTTCCACCAAATACCGATTAAGGGCTTTGATATACCTGCTTCCACCAAATACTGATTAAGGGGTGCGATATATCCACTTCCGCAGAATACTGATTAAGGGGTTCTATATACCTGCTTCCACAAAAAAAAAAAATGATTAAGGAGTTATATATACCTGCTTCCACCAAATACTGATTGAGGCCTACGAGATTCCTGCTACCACAAAATACTGAATGAGGGGTGTGATATACCTGCTTCCACCAAATATTGATTTAAGGTTTCTATATACCTGGTTCCACAAAATACTGATTGAGGGGTGGGATATGCCTGCTTCCACAAAATGCTGATTTAAGGAATTGATATACCTGCTTCAACAAAATACTGATTAAGGGATTCTATATACCTGCTTCCACTAAATACTGATTGAGGCCTATGATACACCTGCTTCCACTAAATATTGATTAAGGGGTTTGATATACCTTTTTCCACCAAATACTGATTGAGGCCTGCAATATACCTGTTTCCACCAAATACTGATTGAGGCCTGCAATATATCTGTTTCCACCAAATACTGATTGAGGCCTGCTATATAACTGCTTCCACAAATACTGCTCTTCTCTAGGGACTTTGGCACAGGGTAATTTTGAAACTGTACAGGCAGAGGAAGAGGCAGGCCATACTGCTGGGGTGGTAGGGGTCAGGCAGGTGCACCAGGACGGAGCCTAAGTTGGAAGATGGAGAAGGTGCGTGCGATTACGTCAAAGGACGCACCAGAGTTGATTGAATGGCTCACTCAGCCCTTTGCTTCTGCACCCTCATCATCCCATTTGCAGCCTGTGCTGTCAATGCATATATTGCAGTAAGCCCAAGACTCACATACGGCCGTCCGCCTTAAGAAGACACCTGGCCTCCCATCACTGAGCCCAGTGGGAGTAACGCTGTCAGAACCCACAAAGCCACACTCCCGGCGCTCCTCGTCCTGCCTCTTCTCTTTCTCCTTTCTACTCACATTTGTCTTCCACTCCACCTTCCACCATGCCGTTGTCGCGTTCATCAGAAGGCAGGCTTCAGTGGCCCAAATGTTCAAGCGGAAAATGTTGATGATGCCGGACAACCCTCTTGCCCAACGGCTAACCACTGGCTTGTTGGAACTGCTAGCCCGCCAACTACTGCTATATAAACAGAATGACTCAGAGGCCTTTAGAAAATTTGTGGTCATTGGCACACTGCAATGGAAGGTTCCCGGAAGGAAATATTTCTCCTAGAAGGGCATCTCACAGCTATATGGCCACGTTCAGTGGCAAGTGAATATATCTCTGCCAAACAATGTCGGTGGCAAGATATATCTGATCTAGCAAACACGGGCAGGGAAGGTACATAACTTTTACTGCCGACTGGGTGAACCTTCTGACGGCCGTCACGGATTGCATGCAGGCCTGCCTTTTCTTCTCCTCCTCCTACTCCATCCTCAGTCTCCTCCTTGGCTGACTCCTCCTTTTCCACTTCTACCGCCTATTCTACTGCACCCCCCAAGCTCCCCAGAACCTATTCGATGTCCCAGGTGAGATGTTGCCATGCTGTGCTGCAGCTGTTGTGCCTGGAAGCCAAGAGCCACACCGGTCCTGCACTGCTTTCAGCTCTGTGGTCTTAGGCCGAACAATAGCTAACCCCGCTCAATTTGACAGTTTGTAAAGTGGTGTGTGACAGCGGTGCCAATCTGCTGTTCACGCTGAAACAGGGCAAAATGACATACCTGCCGTGTATGGCACATGTCCTGATTTTAGTCGTGCAGCGATTCGTTGCCAAATACCCCGGGGTCCATGACATCTTGAGGCAGGCCACGAAAATCTCTGTCAATTTTAGATCTTACACTGCCATGGCTCACCTTGCTGATGTTCAGAGGCAACACCACCTGCCCGTAAGACATCTGATTTGTGACAGTCTGAAGTACTGGAACTCCACCTGGTATATGCTTGATAGGCTGCTACAGCAGCAACGTTCCGTTAACGACTACCTTTACGAACTCTGCAGCAGTACAGGTTCTGGGGAGCTTGGTTTCTTTTCACCGCACCAGTGGCTGCTCATGTGCGACGCATGCAGACTTCTGCGCCCATTTGATGAGATCACCAAACTGGTCAGTCGCAGCCAGGGCACCACCATCAGTGACATTGTATCTTACATTATCTTTCTGGAGTGTGCATTGCGTCGTGTCAATTATCAAGCCGTCAACAAGCAGGAGCAGGAAGAAGAGGAAGTTGCAATGCTGAATGAATTCCCAGGGGGGCTACTCCATCTGAGACAAGTCAGCAGGAGACTGAAGAGGAGTCAGAGGAGAAGGCTTTGAGGGGGACTTTAAATTTTTCGGGGATTGCTGGTGTTGTCCATGGCTGGGGGGAGGAGACCGAGGACTACATTCCCCTGGGCAATGAGCAGGAGGCAGGGCTCTCCACCGCTTCTAATTTAGTGCAAATTGAGGCCTTCATGCTCCAGTGTTTGAAGAGGGACCCCTGTATAAAAATAATAAAGGGCAAGGACTTGTACTGGGTGGCAACGTTCTTAGACCCCCGGTACAAACACAAAATGGCAGACATGTTATCAGCATCACAGAGGGCTGGAAGAATGCAGCATTTCCAGGCCTTGCTGTGAGAGATACTGCATTCTGCTGTTGCGGGTGCTGGAAGAGGAATTTCCACCCACAGCGAAACAGGTGCAGGTACCAATCCTACCGCGCTTGCAAGAAGTAAATTTGTTATTCAGTGACCGCCTAATGCACCTCCAGCCACATAATCACTTGTTATTTTCTATCAGGTGAATTCCTAATTTTTGGGGCATGTACTGGCCTACAGTAAAATAGTTATCCAGTGACTGTCTAATATACCTCCAGCCACCTAATCACTTGTTCTTTTTGGTCAGTGGAATGCCTAATATTTGGGGCCTGTACTGGCCTACAGTAAAATTGTTATCCAGTAACCGCCTAATGTACCTCCAGCCAAATAATCACTTGTTCTTTTTGGTCAGGTGAATGTCTAATTTTTGTGGCCTGTACTCCACTGGCCTACAGTAAAATTGTTATTCAGTGACCACCTAATGTACCTCCAGCCACATAATCACTTGTTCCTTTCTGTCGTTGATTGCCTTATTTTTGGGGCCTGTACTGGCCTACAGTAGAATAGTTATCCAGTGACCGTCTAATATACCTCCAGCCACATAATCACTTGTTCTTTTCTGTCAGGTGAATGCCTAATTTTTATGGCCTGTACTCCACTGGCCTACCGTAAAATTGCTATTCAGTGACCGCCTAATGCATCTCCAGCCACATAATCACTTGTTCTTTTCTGTCAGGTGAATGCCAAATTTTTGGGACCTATACACCACTGACCTACAGTAAAAATGTTATTCAGTGACTGCCTAATGTACCTCCAGCCACATAATCACTTCTTTTCTGTCAGGCGATTGCCTTATTTTTGGGGCCTGTACTGGCTTACAGTAAAATTGTTATTCAGTGATCGCCTAATGTACCTCCAGCCACATAATCACTTCTTCTTTTCTGTCAGGTGAATGCTTAATTTTTCGGGCCTGTACTCCCGTGGCTTGAAATAAAGATTTACTAGGCTCCAGCAGGGCACATTTTTGAGAGTTTCCCTTTAAGACGCATAAAAATCGCCACTGATTAAAATATATATTTTTTGTGGGAATTTTTGCCAATGATTCCCCTCTGGTATGTCACTGTCCTTGTTGTGGGACTATTTGTGCACTTTTAGTAAGTATTTGGTGGCTCCAAATTCAGATTCGCCTGCCATTAAAGTCAATGGGGTTCACCGCGAACGCGCGGTGCACAAATATTTGATCGTGAATGCGCGTTCGCGAATCGTCCCGGCCGATGTTCATCCATTACTATATAACACGCTTCATGACAAATTAATTCGGAACTAAGCAATTTTTTTTTTTATTCACCGAAGCATCCAAATCGATTTTTTTAAAACTTTGCTCATCTCTAATGGCCAGTGCAGAAACTTCAGGATTTTATGTTTTGTGTTTAAATAGATAGTGACATGAAAAATTTAAAATAACATCAGCAAAAATTATTTAAACATAACATAAAAACATGATTTAAAGGATAGGTTACATCATACACCTTAACTACAATCATTCAAAGTCCGTTTTTTATATCTCCTATCTATACAAATTTATCGGCCGAGGTTGCGCGAGACTTCGGTGAATGACTTCGGTATTCTTATCTGCGTATTTAAAGACATTTTAAAATAGGAAACCAAAATCGGCTTAGAACAAAGATAGTAGCCAGTATTCGCCGAAGCTCCATTCTCTGAGGCCTAGTCATAACGGCAAAATAGTTCCATATTTGTATCATGAATCCAAAGGAAATATCTTCAAAAAGTAAGATCTTTGTTGCCATGTGCATTTGCGAACTGTAACCTCGATTTTTTTTTTTACAGTTTTGGAGCATAGGGCTACTCCTTTCTGAGTGTCAGGCGTTCTTGGATTGAGTTGTGTTTTTCATAACAAAGTATGTTCATTAATTTTTGTGTTTTTGAGTGCAATGGGAGATTTGTTATATTCCTATGGAAGGCACCATAGAAACATAGTGTCACGGCCTCTCCCGTGACAGGGGTCAGAAGATCTAAGAGACTGGCTGCACAGGATGTGATCTGACAACCTTTTTGGTTTTACTTGTTTCTGTGTTGTTGCTGGTTATGACCACACCTCTTGTCTCAGGTGTAGCTTAAGTGGTCATTCCAACTCCTCTATGTAGTCTGGTCTCACCCATCATGCTATGCGGTTGATAGCTCATTCTGGTTTTGGAAGTGCTGGTGTTTGGTTCTCCACTGAGTTCCTGCTCGTCCGCATACTTCGAAGTTAAGTGTCTTTTCCTATTTTCTAGTTTGTTGTATTCCCCAATCTCTTGGAATGAAGCCTTCCGCTTCTGCAACCTCCTAATCCTCTGTATCTGCACTCTCCTGACTCTCTGCTATGTGCACCCCCAAATACTCCACCACCACCACCACCATAGACCCTCCCAGACCTTACCGATGCGCAGACATTCTTGGCATCGGGTGAGGAAGAGGAGGTAACAACAGCCGCCATCCAGTGGTCTGACGA
The DNA here is from genome assembly GCF_014858855.1 of Bufo gargarizans. Classification (NCBI taxonomy): domain Eukaryota; kingdom Metazoa; phylum Chordata; class Amphibia; order Anura; family Bufonidae; genus Bufo; species Bufo gargarizans. Next base: position 240,530,728 of record NC_058080.1, read on the forward strand.
CATAACCTAGATCAGCCCAAGAAGGGTGGTCCCCACTGTTGCTGCCTACTCCAAAATGTCTAATGTCAGTGGATGATGACTAGTGCTGATTGAGCACCAAAGTATTCGGTTGTTTGGGTGTTTGGCCTGAACACATTGTTATAATCGTGTGATCGGCCGAGCACCCGAGTATAATGGAAGTCAATGGGAGACAACCAGACATCCCCTGCTCTGAAGAGGGAAGGGTGCCTGGTCTATTGGAAAAGGTCAGAAAGTGACAGAAACACCAACAAAATGGATGCATGGGACGATGTCTCGGTGCATCATGGACTCCCAGGTCGCTACTGGGAACCATGTTGTCCAAGTTGTACGCCACTTTTACAGACTGACAAAAATACGCACATAAAACACCCCCAAAAATCAATTTTACAGAAAATTGTTAGGAAACATTCTTTACTGTATATTCAATTGTATATAAAGTGCAAGTGCTGCAAGAAATTACAAGCAAGAGGCAGTCTGAAACAGCCTGTATATCACATCAAACAGGGCCTCATTGACATTGTGGTACAATTGTTCAGGAAGTGGGACTCCTACACTCATAAAGCCTATGCACTAAGTGAAAGGGCTGCAAGAAATTACAAGGAACTGGCACTCCAATACACCCTTTGTTACACTTAAAGGAGGGCATCATACACACCCTTGAAAAATTATGATTGATGGCCTGCTGGTGACCCTCAAAAACATTTGGAGCAAGGGCCTACTAATCAGATCATCTAAAACATTAGGGGGTGAGGGCCTTCTGCCGCATTGGTGACTCTAGATAACCTCTGGGCGATTGTACATCCCCGTGATGCCGACGATCGATTTGGATGTCTGCCCTATCAACTTTCAATGTTCTTTTCTGCGCCTACCATGGTGACCATGGATAACGGGGAATCAGGGTTCGATGCCGGAGAGGGAGCCTGAGAAATGGCTAACACATCCAAGGAAGGCAAGCGGGTGTCGCTCAAGTCACACACTCCAGACGCGTGGAGGTAGTGACGATAAATAACAATACAGGACTCTTAAGATGCCCTGTTATTGGAATAAGTAATAAAAAATTACAGGGAATGTCACTGCAATATTTTGGATGAGGAAACGTTATACAGGAGAGGCCCTGCTGCCGCTTTGTTGACTCTAGATATCTTCTGGCTGATCACACGTCCCCGTGACGTCCACAATCCATTTGGATATCTTCCCTATCAACTTTAGATGTTCTTTTATGTGCCTAACATGGTGACCACTGGTAATGGGGAATCAGTGTTCGATTTCGGAGAGGGAGCCTGATAAACGGCTATGGCTACTACATCAAAGCAAGCCAGTATGAGTTGCGGGCCTGCAGGTGAGCTGACCCTGTAAAAGATTTGAGTTGCGGGCCTGCAGGTGAGCTGAGCCTGTAAAAGATTTGAGTTGCGGGCCTGCAGGTGAGCTGACCCTGTAAAAGATTTTAGGTTTGGGCCTGCTGGTGAGCTGACCTTGTAAAACATTATATGCTAGTGCCTGCTGGTGAGCTGACCCTGTAAAACATTATATGCAAGGGCCTGCAGCTGAGCTGACCCTTTAAAAAGTTCTATGCAAGGGCCTGTGCATGTGAGCTGATTTGAGTTGCGGGCCTGCAGGTGAGCTGAGCCTGTAAAAGATTTGAGTTGCGGGCCTGCAGGTGAGCTGACCCTGTAAAAGATTTTAGGTTTGGGCCTGCTGGTGAGCTGACCTTGTAAAACATTATATGCTAGTGCCTGCTGGTGAGCTGACCCTGTAAAACATTATATGCAAGGGCCTGCAGCTGAGCTGACCTTTTAAAAAGTTCTATGCAAGGGCCTGTGCATGTGAGCTGACCCTGTAAAAGATTTGAGTTGCGGGCCTGCAGGTGAACTGACCCAGTAAAAGATTTTAGGTGCGGGCCTGCTGGTGAGCTGAGGTGGAACCGACAAACCCAACTTGATTTTGATGTCTGCATTAATCTGCAGGTGACCATTATAGAGCTGTATAGATTTGTTTCCACCTGCATCTTTCTGAACAAACTGCAAGCTCAGTCTTTTATCCAGACTCTGTCATTGTGCCACTATGTGGCATCCTCATGCTGCCATCTCCACACCATGTCACCTTGCCACTTATTTTTATCACCATGCCGCTGCTGATGCAGCTTAAAAGGGCTTAAAGTGATCACCAGGCCCACAATTTAATTATGGTTTTCTAATCGATAAACCCAACTTGCTTTTGTGGGCTGCATCAGTGGTGTAGCTAGAAATGAATGGGCCGGCAGCTGTTCCATCAGTTTTATACACTGTCTATACTGTCACTGTATATAATTTCATTGCGTAATACTGTTGAGGGGGCCCTGACCAAATCCTTTAGTCCTCCTCCTCCTGCATGGGCCCCTTCTGGGTCAGGGCCCCAAAGCTGCAGCTTCTCCTGCAATACAAACTCAGTTTTCAGATGCAGGACAGTATATGTCACAGAAACACACAGAATATGGACACTAGATTAGGCCCAGATTAGTTAAATTTACCCTAAATAAACCGTTTTTTCGGATGGCGTACTGTATATGTCACAGAAAGCCACACTGTAACGGTCGCGTACACACACACACACACACACACAGGGGGAAGGGAAGTGACCACTGCGCTCCACCCTTACCCCTGGCCTACTTGCCTTGCGAGTCCTAATGACAGGGGACAACTAGACGGCAATCCCTAGCTTGAAATAAGTGCAGGGATGACAGACAAACAACAGAACGTGAACGAACCGAGTCAATACCAGGAAAGTTACAAAGTACAAATGGAGCAAGCAGAGAATAGCCAGGAGAAGCCGGGGTCATAAATACCAGGAGAGTCGTAAAGTACCAAAGGAGTCAGCAAAGGATCATCAGGAGGTACGACTCACTCCTGGCCTCCACAACATTCACCCAGTGTGCGGTCAGGGAAATATAGCGTCCCTGGCCACCTACATTTGTCCATGTGTCCGTGGTTAAGTGGACCTTACCAGTAACTGTGTTGGTCAGGGCACAGGTGATGTTCTGGGTCACATGCTGGTGTAAGGCGGGCACGGCACACCATGAGAAATAGTGGCAGCTGGGGACTGCGTACCGAGGAACAGCCGGTGACATCAGGCTGTGGAAGATCTCAGTGTCCACAAGCCTAAATGAGAACATTTCAAGGGCCAGTAATTTTGAAAGTTGCACATTTAGTGCTATGGTCTGTTGGTGGGTATTTGTGCTTGCGTTCGAATGACTGTGTTATGGACATACGGACGCAGCGCTGGGACAGGGACGTGGATGTTGTTGCTGAAGGTTCATGTAAAAGTCCAGGTGCAGGGTGAGGGGCATCCAGGCCTTCGACAGGGATTGGCCAGCAGTGCATAACACAGGGGAAGAGGAGGCAGTGGTGTGACCCGCAGATCCAGATTGTGGACCCAGGCGTTCGGCCCACTTGTTAGGGTGCTTGGATGCCATGTGGCGGATCATGCTGGTGGTGGTGAGGTTGCTAGTGTTCACGCCCGACTCATTTTGGTACGGCACAGATTCTTTTGTTTTCTGCACTTTCCAAAAAAAAGCGCCATACCTTGGAACACCTACCCCTTGACAAGGTAGATTTGCGCATGGGGGTGCTCAGTGTAATGGTTGCGGGCCTGTTTGTTGTGGGCCGACTTCTCCCTTTTGCAACCCCACTGCCTCTTCCAGCCTGTTGAGGTGCTGCGGATCCCTCTTCCTCTGTACTGCTGTCCTCGCTCGGCTTTTCACCTTTCCATGTTATGGGTCAGTGACCTCATCGTCAACCACCTCCTCTTCCACTTCCTCACTCTGCTCATCCTTCTGACTTAACCTAACCACAACCTCAGTGATTGACAACTGTGTCTCATCATCATCCACCTCGTGAACGAATGATTGCCGTTCACCACCGTCATCTTCTTGAGACTGTAAAGGCTCAAGAGGTTGGGAATCAGGGCACAACATCTCAGGTCCCTCTTCAAGCATGCTGGGCACAAGGGCCAAATGTAATAGTGGTGCTGGAAAGAGCTCCTCGGAATATCCGAGTGTGGGATCACTCATTTGGCAAGCCTCTCCATGGTGGGAGGAAGGATGGTCAGAGAGAGTATTCAGTTGACTGGACTCTTGGCTACAGAGACTAGACTTGGTGGAAGAGATGGTGGTGCTTAACCAACTGGAATTATTATCTTCAGCAATCCAACCGACAAACTGTTTGCACTGGTCTGACTTGGACATTGTTCTCCTGCGCCGCCCAGCTAAATTGTATATGAAGCTGGGTATGGTGGATGTTTTTTTTTTTTATGGTGCACTGACAGCAGGTACAGTTTCATTGCGCCCAGGGTCACGGTCTCTGCGTGCACCATCAGCATTACGCCCACTTCCCCATCTCTTAGTGCTCGCCTTGTTCATATTAATGGTTTTGTCACTAGATGTGGCACAGATTGTTGTACAGTCCACTAAAGACACAGTTTTCGGATGCAGGACATTATGTCACAGAAACCCACAGAATATGGACACTATATTAGGCCCAGATTAGTTACATTTGCCCTAAAGAAACAGTTTTCGGATGGCGTACTGTATATGTCACAGAAAGCCAAGATTATTGGAATTTGCAATACAAACTCAGTTTTCTGATGCAGGACAGTATGTGTTATAGGAATCCACAGAATATGGACACTATATTAAGCCCAGATTAGTTAAAATTTCCCTAAAGAAACAGTTTTCGGATGGCGTACTGTATATGTCACAGAAAACCACACACTATGGACCGTAGATTAGGCGCAGATTATTGGAATTTGCAATACAAACTCAGTTTTCTGATGCAGGACAGTATGTGTTATAGGAATCCACAAAATATGGACACTATATTAGGCCCAGATTAGTTAAATTTGCCCTAAAGAAATAGTTTTTGGATGGCGTACTGTATATGTCACAGAAAGCCAAGATTATTGGAATTTGCAATACAAACTCAGTTTTCTGATGCAGAACAGTATGTGTCACAGACACCCACAGAATATGGACACTATATTAGGCCCAGATTAGTTAAATTTGTCCTAAAGAAACAGTTTTTGGATGGCGAATTGTATATGTCACAGAAAACAACACAATATGAACACTAGATTCGGCCCATATTTTGGGAATTTGCAATACAAACTCAGTTTTCAGATGCAGGACAGTATATGTCGCGAAAACACACAGAATATGGACACTAGATAAGGCCCAAATTAGTTAAATTTACCCTAAAGAAACAGTTTTCGGATGGCGTACTGTATATGTCACAGAAAGCCACACTGTAACGGTCGCGTACACACACACACAGGGGGAAGGGAAGTGACCACTGCGCTCCACCCTTACCCCTGGTCCTGCCTACTTGCCTCGCGAGTCCTAATGACAGGGGACAACTGGACGGCAATCCCTAGCTTGAAATAAGTGCAGGGATGACAGACAAACAACAGAACGTGAACGGACCGAGTCAATACCAGGAAAGTTACAAAGTACAAATGGAGCAAGCAGAGAATAGTCAGGAGAAGCCGGGGTCATAAATACCAGGAGAGTCGTGAAGTACCAAAGGAGTCAGCAGAGGATCATCAGGAGGAGGCCGGGGTCAGAATACCAGGAGAGCAGCAAAGTACACAAGGAGCAGGCAGAGGATCGTCAGGAATTCAGCAGGAGGTAAGTGCGCCAGGAAATACAAAATCACAGGTGGAACCTAAATTAACAGGTAACCTGTGTCCAGCAGGCTGCCTGTATTTATAGTAGGGAGTGAGGGTCATGTGACGTGGCCAGCGTCACATGACCGACAGACCAACCAGTCGAGCACCGAGTGATCAGCTCGGCGCTCAAGGCAGACTTGGGAGCAGGGAACCTCCCAGCTTGAAAAGCCGCCCTGGGAACGAGGTCAAACACAGATCCTCGCTCCCGAAGCTAAGCAGCAGGTCTGCGGCTAATGGGAGACCGACTGCACCTTCGGCACCCGTTATAGTACCCCCCCTTTTACGAGGGGCCACCGGACCCAAGACTTCAGGCGATCACCTTTCAGGGTGTTCTAAATGAAATTTTCTAACAAGTCTAGGAGCATGAACCTCCCTGGCAGGTACCCAAGATCTCTCTTCAGGTCCATACCCCTTCCAGTGAATCAGGTACTGCAAGGAATTATGCACCTTCCTGACATCCACTATTTTAGACACCACATACTCGACAGCATCATTAACAAGAACCGGCGGGGGCGAGGCTTTCGATGGTACTACCGGTTCAAAATATTTTTTAAGTTGAGATTTAAGGAACACATTATGAATGTGGAATGACTCGGGCAGCTCCAACCTAAATGATACCGGGTTAATCACCTCCGTGATCTTATATGGTCCAATAAAACGAGGAGCAAACTTTTTAGAATCTACCTTAAGAGAGAGATTCTTGGAGGACAACCATACCTTATCCCCAACCTGAAAATTCACCCCCCTTGAACGTCTCCTATTGGCCTTGAATTTCTGAGAACTTTGAGCCTTTTCTAAGTTCGATTGAACCCGGGCCCAAACTGTGCACAGTTCAGAGGAGAGCCTATCCGCCTCAGGGTTAGAGGAGGAGACTGATGACCCAGAATGCCTTTTTTAATTTTTCTCAGTAGACCAATTCTCCAAATCCGCCCCTTTCTTAGTAAGGTCGGTCAACGGTTTAGCAATTACGGAAAAATTCATAATAAAGTTACGATAGTAATTGGTGAAACCTAAGAATCGTTGTAAGGCCTTTAAGGATGAAGGTCTTACCCATTCCTTAATTGCTAGTACCTTACCAGGATCCATCTTGAAGGCGTGAGGAGTCAGAACATGCCCTAGAAACAGAATCTCCTGTACACCAAAGACACATTTCTCTTGCTTAGCGGATAGCTGATTCTCCCTCAACACCTCTAATACTTGTCGAACATGAGACAAATGGGATTCGAAGTCAGGAGAGAATATCAAAATGTCGTCAAGATAGACAATAACAAATTTAAGTAAGAACTCCCTAAGAATGTCATTCATGAAGTTTTGGAACACAGCTGGGGCATTGCTGAGTCCAAAAGGCATCACTTGATATTCAAAGTGTCCTACCGGAGTATTGAACGCCGTCTTCCATTCGTCTCCCTCCTTGATTCGGATTAGATTGTATGCCCCTTTCAGGTCAATCTTTGAAAACCAGGTTGCCCCCAGAACCTGGTTAAATAAATCCGGAATCAATGGGAGGGAGTATCTATTCTGGACAGTGATTTTATTTAATCTCCGGTAATCGATACATGGCCTAAGACCACCATCTTTTTTCTTAACGAAGAAAAACCCCGCCCCCATAGGAGAGACAGAAGGTCTAATATGCCCTTTACCAAGGCTCTCCTTAATATAATCTTCCATGGCCTTGCGTTCGGGCTTAGAAAGATTATAAATTCGCACCCATGTTCTCAATGAACCCAAAAAACTCATTAATATCAAAGCTGAATATTTTTGGAAGTAGTTTTTAGTTTGTTTTTAGTTTTAGCTATTTTAGGGGGATATCTGTGTGCGCAGGTGACTATTACTGTGCATAATTATTAGGCAACTTAACAAAAAACAAATATATACCCATTTCAATTATTTATTTTTACCAGTGAAACCAATATAACATTTCAACATTCACAAATATACATTTCTGACATTCAAAAACAAAACAAAAACAAATCAGTGACCAATATAGCCACCTTTCTTTGCAAGGACACTCAAAAGCCTGTCATCCATGGATTCTGTCAGTGTTTTGATCTGTTCACCATCAACATTGCGTGCAGCAGCAACCACAGCCTCCCAGACACTGTTCAGAGAGGTGTACTGTTTTCCCTCCTTGTAAATCTCACATTTGATGATGGACCACAGGTTCTCAATGGGGTTCATATCAGGTGAACAAGGAGGCCATGTCATTAGATTTTCTTCTTTTATACCCTTTCTTGCCAGCCACGCTGTGGAGTACTTGGACGCGTGTGATGGAGCATTGTCCTGCATGAAAATCATGTTTTTCTTGAAGGATGCAGACTTCTTCCTGTACCACTGCTTGAAGAAGGTGTCTTCCAGAAACTGGCAGTAGGACTGGGAGTTGAGCTTGACTCCATCCTCAACCCGAAAAGGCCCCACAAGCTCATCTTTGATGATACCAGCCCAAACCAGTACTCCACCTCCACCTTGCTGGCGTCTGAGTCGGACTGGAGCTCTCTGCCCTTTACCAATCCAGCCACGGGCCCATCCATCTGGCCCATCAAGACTCACTCTCATTTCATCAGTCCATAAAACCTTAGAAAAATCAGTCTTGAGATATTTCTTGGCCCAGTCTTGATGTTTAAGCTTGTGTGTCTTGTTCAGTGGTGGTCGTCTTTCAGCCTTTCTTACCTTGGCCATGTCTCTGTGTATTGCACACCTTGTGCTTTTGGGCACTCCAGTGATGTTGCAGCTCTGAAATATGGCCAAACTGGTGGCAAGTGGCATCTTGGCAGCTGCACGCTTGACTTTTCTCAGTTCATGGGCAGTTATTTTGCGCCTTGGTTTTTCCACACGCTTCTTGCGACCCTGTTGACTATTTTGAATGAAACGCTTGATTGTTCGATGATCACGCTTCAGAAGCTTTGCAATTTTAAGAGTGCTGCATCCCTCTGCAAGATATCTCACTATTTTTGACTTTTCGGAGCCTGTCAAGTCCTTCTTTTGACCCATTTTGCCAAAGGAAAGGAAGTTGCCTAATAATTATGCACACCTGATATAGGGTGTTGATGTCATTAGACCACACCCCTTCTCATTACACAGATGCACATCACCTAATATGCTTAATTGGTAGTAGGCTTTCGAGCCTATACAGCTTGGAGTAAGACAACATGCATAAAGAGGATGATGTGGTCAAAATACTCATTTGCCTAATAATTCTGCACTCCCTGTAGCTCTATAGTACAATCATAAGGTCTATGGGGGGGTAGAACCTCCGGGGTTGGTGATGAGAATACATCAGAATATTCTCTAACAACAGTGGGTAAAGTATCAGACTTTACTGAGACCCCAGCCTGTACCACGGATAAGCACGAGTCACACTTAGGCCCCCATCTCACCAACTCCCCATTGGACCAATCTATAGTGGGGTTATGTAGTCGGAGCCAAGGCAACCCTAGTACCACCTCAGCCGGTAGGTTCTCCAGGACAAAAAGGGAACATCTCTCTGAGTGGCACACACCCACGGTAAGAGAAATATCTGAGGTACATGAGCTCACCGTACCACCAATAAGAGGAGTAGCATCAATAGCCATGAAATGGATGCGAGTTGGTAAAGCAAACATTGGAATACCCAATCTTACAGCATACTCAGAGTCAATAAAGCTGGCCGCTGAGCCAGAATCAATAAAGGCCTTACCCGGCCATTTATCTATTCCCAGAGAAATCGTAATGGGTACCAAAAGCTTACATTTAGAAAAATCAGGGTGTACCTGGTCTTTAGGTTACCTTGCCTTAGGAGACTTGACCGAGAGGACCTTCTTAGGACACTGGTTGATCCAATGGTCAGAATCTCCATAGTAAAAGCATTCTCCACGTCTGCGGCGAAGATTCCCTCGGGTCACGCCAACCTGAATGGGTTCCTCGGTGGAGACCTCAGCATTGTCTCTGGGATAGGCCTCTGGCTGGATCACCATCTGGGAAGAGAACTGTTGTTCCTGTCATCTCTCTCTAACCCGTCGGTCAAGTCGGACAACAAGGGTCATCATCTCCTCTAAGGTCTCTGGAGGTTGATAACTGACCAGAAGATCCTTTAAATTATCAGACAGACCTGACCTAAACTGACTCTTCAGGGCTGGTTCGTTCCATCCTGAGGGGACACACCACCTTCTGAATTGGGTGCAATAATCCTCCGCAGGTAGATTGCCTTAAACCAGTGCCTTTAGAGCCGTCTCGGCTACTAGAGCCCTGTCCACAGAAGATAAACAACTTGTGCCAGCAGGTAAAGAGAATGCACAGTCCTGGGGATCACCCTGGAGTCGGGAAATGATAATGCCCACGCGTTGACTCTCCGGGCCAGAGGACACGGGGCGCAAACGGAAGTAAAGTTTGCAACTCTCCTTAAAAGAGATAAACTTCTTCCGGTCTCCAGAAAAGGGTTCTGGGAGCTTAATCTGGGGCTCAAAATGCGGAGTGGAGGCCTGGGGAGTGGAAGAACCTTGCCCTAACTCAGAAGAGCTGAGTTTTCCCCTAACTCCTGCACCCTCTGCGTCAGATTAGAGACATGGTCAGTCAGGGTCACCAGAGGATTCATGATACAGTGGTTATTGGGCCTGTTAATCTGTAACAGTCGCGTACACACACACACAGGGGGAAGGGAAATGACCACTGCGCTCCACCCTTACCCCTGGCCCTGCCTACTTGCCTTGCGAGTCCTAATGACAGGGGACAACTGGACGGCAATCCCTAGCTTGAAATAAGTGCAGGGATGACAGACAGACAAACAACAGAACTTGAACGGACCGAGTCAATACCAGGAAAGTTACAAAGTACAAATGGAGCAAGCAGAGAATAGTCAGGAGAAGCCGGGGTCATAAATACCAGGAGAGTCGTGAAGTACCAAAGGAGTCAGCAGAGGATCGTCAGGAGGAGGCCAGGGTCAGAATACCAGGGGAGCAGCAAAGTACACAAGGAGCAGGCAAAGGATCGTCAGGAATTCAGCAGGAGGTAAGTACGCCAGGAAATACAAAATCACAGGTGGAACCTAAATTAACAGGCAACCTGTGGCCAGCAGGCTGCCTGTATTTATAGTGGGGAGTGAGGGTCATGTGACATGGCCAGCGTCACATTACCGACAGACCAACCAGTCAAGCACCGAGTGGTCAGCTCGGCGCTCAAGGCAGACTTGGGAGCAGGGAACCTGCCAGCTAGAAAAGCCGACCTGGGAACGAGGTCAAATACAGATCGTCGCTCCTGAAGCTAAGCAGCAGGTCTGCGGCTAATGGGAGACCGAGTGCACCTTCGAAACCCCGTTACACACACACACTATGGACCCTAGATTAGGCCCAGATTATTGGAATTTGCAATACTAGCTCAATTTTCTGATGCAGGACAGTATATGTCAAAGAAACCCACAGAATATGGACGCAATATTAGGTCCAGATTAGTTAAATTTACCCTAAAGAACCAGTTTTCGGATGGCGTACTGTATATGTCACAGAAAGCCACACACTATGGACACTAGATTAGGCCTAGATTATTAGAATTTACACTAAAGAAACAGTTTTCGGATGGAGTACTGTATATGTCACGGATGTATATTACACACACACACTACAGAGACAGTAGATGAGGACTGGCCCCTGATTATTTAAAATTACGCTAAAGAAGCAGTTTACGGATGGCATACTATATATGTCACAGAAAGTCACACACTAAGGACACTAGATTAGGCCCAGATTATTGGAAATTCCGCTAAAGAAACACTTTTCTGATGGAGTACTGTATATGTCACCAATGTGTATTACACACACACACTACAAAGACAGTAGATGAGTACTGGCCCCTGATTATTTAAATTTACGCTAAAGAAAGTTTTTGGATGGCGCATTGTATATGTCACAAAAAGCCACACACTACGGACACTAGATTAGGCCCAGATTATTGAAATTTGCACTAAAGAAACAGTTTTCGGATAGCGTACTGTATATGTCACAGAAAATAACACAATATGGACACTAGATTAGGGCCAGATGATTGGAATTTACGCTAAATAAACAGTTTTCGAATGGCGTACTGTATATGTCACAGATGTGTATTACACACACACACTACAGAGATAGTAGATGAGGACTGGCCCCTAATTATTTAAATGTACGCTAAAGAAACAGTTTTTTTGGATGGCGTACTGTATATGTCACAGAAAGACATACACTATGGACACTAGATTAGGCCCAGATAAGTTAAATTTACACTAACGAAACAGTTTTCTAATGAGTACTGTATACGTCACGGATGTGTATTACACACACACACTACAGAGACAGTAGATGAGGACTGGCCCCTGATTATTGGAATTTGCCCTAAAGAAACAGTTTTCAGATGGAGTACTGTATATGTCACGGATGTGTATAACACATCCACACTACAGAGACAGTAGATGAGGACTGGCCCCTGATTATTTAAATTTACGCTAAAGAAACAGTTTTCGGGTGGCATACTGTATATGTCACAGAAAGCCACACACTATGGACACTAGATTAGGCCCAGATTATTGGAATTTACTCTAAAGAAACAGTTTTTAGATGGAGTACTGTATATGTCACGGATGTGTATTACACACACACACTACAGAGACAGTAGATGAGGACTGGCCCCTGATTATTTAACCACCTAAGGACCACCAAACGCAAGATTGCGTCCTAGCGGCGGCCCGGTTATTCCTCCTGGACGCGCCGATGCGTCCTCTCGCGAGACGCAAGATTTCAAGCATAGCCTGCCCGCATATGCGCAGTGCGGGCCGGGAATCGGCGCAGGAGAAGTTTGTCACCAGCCTGTCAGCCAATGATCATCGCTGGCAGGCTGGTGACATTTGAAAAATCGAATCAAAAGCCATTTAACACACTATATTTATAAATGGCTTCTGTGCTCCTCTGCTGGTCCTTTTCATCGATTGGTCCCAGCAGAGGAGCACAGATAACTGTGAGTACACAAAACACTACACACTTAGCCCCAGATCATCCCCCCATCACCCCAATTAACCCCTTGACCACCCCTGTCAATCACTAGTGAAAGGGAAAAAAGTGATCAGTGTAAACTGTCACTTTTTTATTTTCAGCAGTATTGACGGTTAGGTTTTAGGTTAGTTTAGGCCCCTTTGGTAGGTAGTTAGCATCGGTTAGCGCCCAGACCACCACACCGCAGTCACTGATTGGCTGATTAGCGTATCGCTAATCAGCATTGGTACTTTTATAGTATCTGTAAGTGATCAGAACTGATCATAGTCAGATCTATAATAGTATTATTGTCACCTTAGCTCGCCCTCCACCCAAAACGCAGTGTTTGCCCGATCAGGCCTGATCGGTTGCCCACATGTACGTTCACCCACGCCCGCCCCGCCGCAGTGACAAAATTATTATGATTTTTTTTATCACTGCACAATCACTTCACAAGCGCTGCGGCGATAAAAAAATCTCCCATTTATAAGACAGGCTTGCTTTTTTTCTTGGGTAGTCTCAGGGAATACCTTCTAAATTTAGTTGACCAAATGGCAAGTAAGGGGTATTCTTCTGAAGAGGCCTACAGGCTTCTGACCCAGTCTGATGAGGAATGGGAACCCTCATCCGACGAATCCAGCGGGTCAGAATACAAACCTGTAGAAAGCAGTGGCAGTCTGACCCAAAGTTCGGACGATGAGGTTAAGGTCCCTGATACCACCAGGCGTACCCCGCCCCGTGTTGCTAGACCACAGGTTGCGCAGGATCCGCTTCAAGGGCAGCAGAGTGGGGTTGGCGCTGTCGGATTACGTAGTGAGGCATACACCAGCAGCGCAGCCCATCCTGGACCTAGTACCAGCACTGCCATAGAACATGGTGAAGTGGCGAGCACCAGAAGGGCAGTTGAAGCTGGTACGGTGGCACGTGCATTAGTTCACCCGTCGCAGCCACCACACAGACAGGCCTGTAGAGCCCCTAGAGTCCCTGAGGTGCTGGCAAACCCTGATTGGCAGCCCCCAACTTCAGCCGCACCTGTAGTTCCCCCTTTCACCGCCCAGTCTGGAGTTTGGGTTGAGACAGCTCAGATCGGATCGGCACTGTTTTTTTTTTTTTTAGCTGTTCTTGTCTGCAGAGCTGTTGGACTTAGTCGTGGCAGAAACAAACCGGTATGCCACTCAATTTATAGCCGCCAACCCGGGAAGCTTTTATGCCTAGTCTTTCTGGTGGAAACCCGTCCAAGTTTCCGAATTTTAAACTTTTATGGGCCTTCTCCTCAACATGGGCCTGACAAAAAAGCATGAATTGTGGTCATATTGGTCCACAAACCCAATTCATCACATGCCCATGTTCTCTGCTGCCATGTCCAGGACACGATTTGAGACCATCCTGCATTTCCTGCCCTTTAGTGACAACAGCACCTCTCGTCCCAGAGGCCACCCAGCTTTTGACCGGCTCCACAAAATTCGCCCTTCATAGACCACTTTAACACCAAATTTGCAGATTTGTATACCCCTGAGCAAAACATCTGCATAGACGAGTCCCTGATACATTTTACCAGACGCCTTGGCTTCAAACAATACATCCCAAGCAAGCGCGCCTGGTATGGGGTCAAATTGTATATGCTCTGTGAAAGGGCCACAGCCTATACGCACAAATTTCGTGTCTATGAGGGTAAAGATCAGACCCTGGAGCCGGTCGGTTGCCCTGACTACCTGGGAAGCAGTGGGAAGACTGGGACTTGGTGTCACCCTTATTTGGCAAGGGGTACCATATTTATGTGGAGAATTTCTACACAAGTGTCCCTCTGTTCAGGCATTTGTTTCTAGAACAGATTGGCTGCTGTGGCACCTAGCGACCTAGTCGCCGGGGCTTCCCCCAACGGCTCGTCACCACCCGTCTTGCAAGGGGGGAGAGGGCTGCCTTGTGTAACTATGAACTGCTTGCAGTGAAATGGAGAGACAAGCGTGACGTTTACATGCTCTTCTCCATTCACGCAGACACGACAATCGAAATTGAACGAGCAACTGGAGTCATTGAAAAGCCCCTCTGTGTCCACAACTATAATTCGCTCATGGGAGGGATGGACTTCAATGACCAGATTTTGGCTCCTTATTTACTCTCCCGCAGGACCAGACGATGGTATAAGAAGGTGTCTGTATACCTAATTCAATTGGCGATGTACAATAGTTTTTTTCTCTACAGTAAGGCTTGGAGAACAGGATCCTTCCTCAAATTTCAGGAAGAGATCATCGAGAACACGAGCGACATTTCCCCAATGTCATTGCTGGTACCTGAAACCAAGCGCCACCCCGAAAAAAAATGTGTCTGTAGAAGGAGTGGAATAAGGAGTGACACCCGCTATTTCTGTCCTGACTGCCCTGACCACCCTGCCCTATGCTTAGGGGAGTGTTTCCTGAAGTACCAGACACAGGTACACTATTAGTATAGGGATTGCGTGACACAGGACAGGAACACAGGGCTCACAGGTAAGCAAAAAAGTTAATGATCCAAAAGTTCAAAATAGTTTATAAAAGTTAATGTTCTGTTTCAAATGTTATATAAAGTTGATGTTAATAAATTTATTGCGTTGTGGCCTGTTTTTTGTTTTTTTTTTACCTTCTAGGTGGACCAACCGATCAACCAGCTGCAGCACTGATGTGCATTCTGACAGAAGCATTGTGCTGCTGTCAGATTACACAAAAGTCGGTGTATGCGGCGCGGCAAGACGAGATTTCTCCTCTGCATTAAAAAAGATACGTTTGCCAAGGCTTATGTGCTGAGCATATGCTTTAGAAAACATTTTTTATAAAAAAATAAAAATTCCGGCAATAATATATTCATCCACATCGATTGATGTGAATGGATAAATTGAGTTTGCCAGGGCATACGAGCTGAGTGGGTTTGGATGTTGGTTCAGAGCTCCTATGTCCTGGCAGATGCCTTTCCCCTCCTTTTTTTTTTTTTGCACATTTTTTGGCAGAGATTTATTCATCCACATTAATCGATGCGAATGAAGAAATCTGTGCCGTTCATTTTTTCTTTCAGCCCAGAGGCTGAACGGAAAAAAAAATTTCTCATTACCAGTATACTTATAAGGAGAATAGCAGAATCTCCTAATGAAGGCCATACATGTAATGATTTCGGAGACCCTCAAATGCCAGGGCAGTACAAACACCCCACAAATGACCCCATTTTGGAAAGAAGACACCCCAAGGTATTCGCTGAGAGGCATATTGAGTCCATGAAAGATTGAACTTTTTGTCCCAAGTAAGCGGAAAGGGAGACTTTGTGAGAGAAAAGAAAAAAAAATCAATTTCCGCTAACTTGTGCCAAAAAAATTTTTTTATGAACCCGCCATGCTCCTCACGGAATACCTTGGGGTGTCTTCGTTCCAAAATGGGGTCACATGTGGGGTATTTATACTGCCCTGGCATTTTAGCGGCCCTAAAGCGTGAGAAGAAGTCTGGAATCCAAATGTCTAAAAATGCCCACCTAAAAGGTACTCATTGGATTTTGGGCCCCTTTGTGCACCTAGGCACCTAGGCTGCAAAAAAGTGTCACACATGTAGTATTGCCGTACTCAGGAGAAGTAGGGCAATGTGTTTTGGGGTGTCTTTTTACATATACCCATGCTGGGTGAGAGAAATATCTCTGTAAAATGACAACTTTGCATAAAAAAATGGGAAAAGTTGACTTTTACAGAGATATTTCTCTCACCCAGTATGGGTATATGTAAAAATACATCCCAAAACACATTGCGTTACTTCTTCTGAGCACGGCGATATCACATGTGTGACACTTTTTTGCAGCCGAGGTGCGCAAAGGGGCCCAAATTCTAAAGAGCACCTTTAGGATTTCACAGGGTATTCCGTGAGGGGTATAGTTAGTTCATGTAAAATTTTATTTTTTGTCACAAGTTAGTGGAATATGAGACTTTATTTTATTTTATTTTTTCTTACAATCATTTTCCGCTAACTTGTGACAAAAAATAAAAACTTCCATGAACTCACTATGCCCATCAGCGAATACCTTAGGGTGTCTACTTTCCGAAATGGGGTCATTTGTGGGTTGTTTCTACTGCCTGGGCATTGTAGAACCTCAGGAAACATGACAGGTGCTCAGAAAGTCAGAGCTGCTTCAAAATGCGGAAATTTACATTTTTGTACCATAGTTTGTAAACGCTATAACTTTTGCGCAAACCAATAAATATACACTTATTGGATTTTTTTTATCAAAGACATGTAGAACAATAAAGTTAGAGAAAATTTTATATAGAAATGTAGTTTTATTTGAAAAAATTTACAACTGAAAGTGAAAAATTTCATTTTTTGGCAAAAATTTCTGTCAATTTTGATTAATAACAAAAAAAGTAAAAATATCAGCAGCAATGAAATACCACCAAACCAGCTTTATTAGTGAAAAGAAAATGAGGTAAAATTCATTTGGGTAATAAGTTGTATGACCGAGCAATAAACGGTGAAAGTAATGTAGTGCAGAATTGTAAAAAGTGGTCTGGTCATTTAGGGGGTTTAAGCTAGGGGATATGAGGTGGTTAAATTCACGCTAAAGAAACATTTTTCGGGTGGTGTACTGTATATGGCACAGAAAACAACACACTATGGACACTAGATTAGGCCCATATTTTTGGAATTTGCCCTAAAGAAACTGTTTTCTGATGGAGTACTGTATATGTCACCGATGTGTATTACACACACACACTACAAAGTAGATGAGGACGGCCTGATTATTTAAATTTACGCTAAAGAAACAGTTATCGGATGGCGCATTGTATATGTGACAAAAAGCACACAAAGCTATGGGGACTGGATATTGTGGATGTGCTAGTGGCCATCTAGCAACCCATGTCCTCAGCTCTATACCCAAAATCCGGGTGACAGGTTCCCTTTAAAGATATATCTTGCTGCTGTCAAACACACACACACAGTAGTCCTTAAAAGGACTCTGGGGTCTTTGAAAAGCTCTTGGTTGTAAAAACAGCAATTTTCTCTCAGTTTTCTTATGCAGGACAGTATATCTCACAGAAACCCACAGAATATGGACACAATATTAGGCCCAGATTAGTTACGATTGCCCTAAAGAAACAGTTTTTGAATGGCGTACTGTATGTCACAGAAAACAACATACTAAGGACCGTAGATTAGGCCTAGATTATTAGAATTTGCAATACAAACTCAGTTTTCTGATGCAGGATAGTAAGTGTAATAGAAACCAACAGAATATAGACAATAGATTAGACCCAGATAAGTTAAATTTACGCTAAAGAAACAGTTTTCTGATGAGTACTGTATATGTAACAGAAAACAACACACTATGGGCACTAGATTAGGCCCAGATTATTGGAATTTACACTAAAGAAACAGTTTTCGGACGGCGTACTGTATATGTCACAGAAAACAACACACTATGGGCACTAGATTAGGCCCAGATTATTGGAATTTACACTAAAGAAACAGTTTTTGGATGGCGTACTGTATATGTCACAGAAAACAACACACTATGGGCACTAGATTAGGCCCAGTTTATTGGAATTTACACTAAAGAAACAGTTTTTGGATGGCGTACTGTATATGTCACAGAAAACAACACACTATGGGCACTAGATTAGGCCCAGATTATTGGAATTTACACTAAAGAAACAGTTTTTGGATGGCGTACTGTATATGTCACAGAAAACAACACACTATGGGCACTAGATTAGGCCCAGTTTATTGGAATTTACACTAAAGAAACAGTTTTTGGATGGCGTACTGTATATGTCACAGAAAACAACACACTATGGGCACTAGATTAGGCCCAGATTATTGGAATTTACACTAAAGAAACAGTTTTCAGATGGAGTACTGTATATGTCAGAGATGTGTATTACACACACACACACACACACACACTAAAGAGACAGTAGATGAGGACTGGGCCCTGATTATTTAAATTTACGCTAAATAAACAGTTTTCGGATGGCGCATTGTATATGTCACAAAAAGCCACGCACTACGGACACTAGATTAGTCCCAGATTATTGGAATTTGCACTAAAGAAACAGTTTTTGGATAGCGTTCTGTATATGTCACAGAAAACAACACACTATGGACACTAGATTAGGGCCAGATTATTGGAATTTACGCTAAATAAACAGTTTTCGGATGGAGTACTGTATATGTCACAGATGTGTATTACACGCACACACTACAGAGATAGTAGATGAGGACTGGCAACTATTTATTTAAATGTACGCTAAAGAAACTGTTTTCGGATGGCGTACTGTATATGTCACGGATGTGTATTAAACGCACACTATATACAATAAATGTGGTGCTGATTATTTGAATTTATGCAAAAAGACACAGTCTGCGAATGATGTACAGTATATGTCACTAATAGGTATTAAAGGGAACCTGTCACCGGGATTTTGGGTATAGAGCTGAGGACATGGGCTGCTAGATGACCGCTAGCACATCCGCAATACCCAGTCCCCATAGCTCTGTGTGCTTTTATTGTGTATAAAAAACGATTTAATTGATATGCAAATAAACCTGAGATGAGTCAGAGCTTGAAAATATGGCTCTTCACTGGTCACACAAGTGAGACATGACTCTTTTATGTTAATTTGCATATGTATCAAATAGGTTTTATTACACAATAAAAGCACACAGAGCTGTGGGGACTGGGTATTGTGGATGTGCTAGTGGCCATCTTGCAACCCATGTCCTCAGCTCTATACCCAAAATCCGGGTGACAGGTTCCCTTTAAAGAAAAATAGTAGTTCTTAAAAGGATTCTGGGGTCTTTGAAAAGCTCTTGGTTGTAAAAAACAGCAATTGTTTCTCAGTTTTCTGATGCAGGACAGTATATCTCACAGAAACCCTCAGAATATGGACACTATATTAGGCCCAGATTAGTTAAATTTGCCCTAAAGTAACAGTTTTTGGATGGCGTACTGTATATGTCACAGAAAGCCACACACTATGGACACTAGATTAGGCCCAGATTATTGGAATTTGCAATACTATGGATGTAGCATGGTTAGCACTCCTTTTTTCTGAGATTTCTGAGTTTGGTTATCTAATCTAAGCAAACACCTTCAATTGCTTTTCAATGGCTTTTGTCTCAAGATAATGAAATGAGTTACGAAATTTGAGTTAACAGCGGCATTGCTAACCCTGCTACATCTGTAGCTCAGTTTTCTGATGCAGAACAGTATATGTCAAAGAAACCCACAGAATATGAACACAATATTAGGCCCAGATTAGTTACATTTGCCCTAAAGAAACAGTTTTTGAATGGCGTACTGTATGTCACAGAAAACAACATACTAAGGACCGTAGATTAGGCCCAGATTATTGGAATTTGCAATACAAACTCAGTTTTCTGATGCAGGATAGTAAGTGTAATAGAAACTGAAGGGAAACTGTGATTCTCCATCTTTGCATGTATCAGCATCTATCTTGTCTAGATAAGTTACATATCTGTGTCCTAATGTGTACAGCCACATTCATGTTTTTATGATAGGCGAGGGTACAGAGTCTTTTGTTCTTATTTAGCCATGTATGTCTTAACTGTCTATGAAAGACGATGCTTCAGGTGCAATAAACCAGTATTTCTCAGCTACCTTCTTGTGTGTGTCATTTGTATGCAGCGCTGAGAAATACCTCTCCTGGATTCAGAGTGGGACTCAATCCAAGGTGGTCTTAGAGAAGAAAGCGATCCTTTCAGTTAGGGGCTCGGTCCGGGATCGAGATGGTCATCCTCGTGTCCGGTAAAAATATACACCAGTTTGTCTATCTTCCTAACCGAGGGCACTGGCCACGTCTGAGATCCATAAGTCTTACACGTGTCAGGGACACGTCACGGGGTCTCAGAGAGATCATTGTGTTAGTAATTGTCGACAAATTACATAGTGCCAGGGGTACTAAGGATAAAATAGTCTCAAGGAGACTTGACCTACCTTGGATTGACTCTATTTTAGAAGATAAGATATTATAGAGCATTAAGAATATCTGTTTGTGTGAAAATACTGTCCGGGTGGTAAGTGTACGGAAGTAACTCACGCTGATTCATTGTTGTGTTGTGTTTTTGCTGAATTAAGAAGTATGGGTGGCGGCAAATCTAAAACTGAATATCCACCTCCTAATGTAGGAGAGACCTGTAAAGAATATGTTGCCCGAGTCAGTCCCATAAATTACTACCTGAAAAACCCTTGGCTGGACAATATAGCCGGGTGGACAGAGTTCATAGAGAGCTGTAGCCCATTTCCTAGGGACGGGGATAATAGCCCATTTCATATGGATATGGTTAAGGGATTGTGCCTAGGCGATAAGGACGCCTGGCCATATTTTTACCCCGATCCACAGTGGAATATGTCATACATGCAAAAGGGAGGAGAACAATGGATAGAGATAGCCCCACATTGGTATGACAGGAAGGGAAAGAGTGTTAAAAGACCTAAATGTTTCCCTGATGAATCAAAGAAATATGAATTAGAACAGGATCTCAGGAAACAGGGAGACCCCGAGAACCTCCCCTTCCACCACCACCATATCATGTGGCCACAGCCCCATAAGTCTGGGATAACCACCCAAAGTCTAATAAGATATATCCATCCCTTAATGAAGAAGATATAGAAGTTATGGCTGCCCATCATGTAATAAGTAGAGTCAGAGCACCTCTAAATATTGCCCCCCCCCCCCGACCAGAGCGACTATGTTGACCCCCTCAATGCCACTCATCCCGATGCACACTTTAATGATGAAGGAGAAGGGGCTACAGGATCAACCATAGATCTTGGTCCTACAATCCTTAGGAGCAGGAAAGAGGTAAAAGGGAAGAAGCAACAACAACAAGTCACTTCCCTTTCATGACTATAGGTGATCAATTAATGAAAAAGCCCATAGAAGTAGAAGACATTAACAGGATAATTAAACATTGTCCTAAACCCAACATACCGCCACAAGAGACGCTGATGTATTTAAAAAGAGCATGCAAGGGAAGAAATTATACGCAGGAGGATATGAAACTGATTATAGATGGCACATTCAGGGTGGGTGGGATTGGACAAAAGTACCTGCTATAAATGACATTCAACAAAATGCCACTGCACTTATGCCCTCAATACACAGGCAGGAAGAGAGGCTATGTGGACTGAAATAAGTCAACACATGTTGGAGGTGTTTAAACAAAGATCATCCCTCCTGATAGCTGTAGTATGCAAACAAAAGGTTAATGAGACTGTGCCTGATTTTTGGAAGATGTTCAAGGACTGCTGGACCCAAAAGGCAGGCCTCCAATTGGTAAACAATGACAGTTTGCTCATTTCTACGTTTATCAATAATCTCCTCCCCGGTCTCATTCTCACAGTCAAACAAAATGTCTCCACTTGGACATCAAATAACATTGCAGACTTTGAGAGACATCTATATTAAAAGGAAGCAGCAGGGTGTTTTGAAGTCATGAAAATCACTACACATAATTTTCAGGGAGCGAGAAACACAAATAAAAGGCAGAATAATTCCTCACGGTGGCAGAAATCACTGAACATGCCTTCCACATTATACCTGACTGCGCTGTGAGCCTTCTGGGACGTGACTTGTTTTGCAAACTTCGTCTCAAGGTATTCGCCTCGCAGAAGGGCTTACGCGTCCAGTCAGATATGATACCAATCACCAAATCTCATTTCTTGAGCCTTACAAACAAGCCCACAGAATTGACACGGTTAGACCCACAACTCTGGTCACAAGGGGACTATGATACTGGTTTCATTGACTGTACGCCATATCAGGCTACTCTAAAGATAGGAGCAGCCCCAGTCTATCAGAAACAATACCCGTTGTCCAAAGAGAAACTGGAAGGTATTAAACCAATGGTGGAACAGTTCCTAAAAAAGGGCATATTGGAGGAGACAGTATCCCCATACTGCACCCCCATTAACCCTGTGGCCAAAACAGATGGAACTGTCAGGTTTGTGCAGGACCTTAGGGCCATTAATAACCTTATTGTACCTATTGTACCAATAGTACCAGACATAACACAGCTCCTCTTGTCCATACCTGCAGACGCTGCCTTTTTTAGTGTGATTGACCTGAAAAATGCCTTCTTCTCCATTCCTGTTGATAAGCAAACCAGACTACTTTTTGCTTTTTCCTTTGAGCAGCGACAGCTGACCTGGTGAAGAATGCCCCAAGGTTATGCTGATTCACCTGTTGTGTACAGCATTGTCCTCCAAGCCACTTTAAAACCATGGCACCCCCCCAAGGTTCCGTCCTCCTGCAATACGTTGATGATTTGTTACTGTGTAGTATGTCAGAGGAGGCCAACAGAGCAGATGGATTGTCTTTACTACCATGGTTGTTGTTATGTGGGCACAAAGTGTCAATAAAGAAAATGCAATGGTGTGAAAAACAAGTTGAATATTTTGGCTTTGTCCTCACACAGGGGGAAAGGAGAATCAGTCCAGGAAGAATCCAGTCTGTAGTGGGCCTGGTCACCCCGCAGACCAAGAAGGAACTGCTATCCTTCCTTGGTATGATTGGTTACTGCAGACAATGGATCCCTGACTGCTCCTACTATGACAATATTTTGAGGCAAGCCACACATTGTGAAATGTCAGATCTTGTAAGATGGTCCACTGAAATGTTGAATGCATTTGATTACTTGAAATGTTCTTTAATGTCAAGTCCTGGTCTAGGCCTCCCTGACTACAAACTGTCATTCCATGTCTTTGCACGAGACAACTGTAAAACCATAGCGGGGGTTCTGACCCAGTACCACAGAGGTAAGCTGCACCCATGTGCTTTTTTCTCAAAGGTGATGCCTGTCACCGTACAAGGAATGCTGGCATGCCTTCGGTCACTGGCAGCGTGTGCAATGGTTGTAGAAATGGCCACCACTTTGACCCTTGGTCACCACACCGTATTGCACACTTTCATGGTGTAGGACACAACAGTATACAAACCACGTGCACACTACTGACGCAAAATTTTTACATTACCAATTCTGACGAAATGGTCAAGGATTATGTGAAAAGATGCATTACATGTCTGAGGAATAATCCAAATAACAATGTACACGTGGCACACCAACATCTAGACTACCCCACAACACCTATCATACACCTGTAGGTAGACTTCACACACATCCCTAGAACAAAAGGTAAACAGGAGTATGCACTTGTAGTAGTGGACATGTTCTCAAGGTGGCCAGAAGTATACCCTACCAAGGCAGAGGACGCAAAGACAGTTGCCAAGATACTCAGCTATGAGATCATCCCACGTTGGGGATTCCCATTGAGAATAGAATCTGATCAGGGACCAGCTTTCACATGTAGAGTAAATAAGGAATTAGTTAAGAGTTTGAGAATAGAATGGAGATTTCATATTCCCTACCACCCACAAAGCTCAGGCATTGTGGAAAGAATGAATAGGACAAAAAAAGACAAATTGAGGAAAGCTACCTCAGGAACCTTTGAAAGGTGGAAACAGGTATTACCAATAATACTTGCTGAAATCAGAATGACCACTAACAAGAAACTAGGAATGTCCCCGTTTGAAATCCTAATGGGGAGGCCTTTCCCCACCCTATGGATTAAACAACTCCTAATAACTCAGGAAGGGGATCTTGACCTCATCAGGGATGCGTACGTCAGACAGCTGATTACCACTTTGAATAAAATAGAGGAAAAAGTTGCTTGTAAGTCTCCTTCTCTTCCACAGGACGCTACTCACCCTTATAGACTCGGTGATAAGGTGATGATTAAGACCCTTAAGAAAGGAAAAGCACCAGACGACTTCGCGTTTGGACCATCCACCACGGTTGTAGCAGTGACCAGAACAGCAATCCTGACAGAAGGTAGCCAGACCTGGATACACGCTACGAGAGTCAAACTATACCAGCAAGCTCCAGAAGCTCATACTGAGGTACTAACGGGGGCAGACAGCCCTGACCTCGGAAAAAGGGACCAAGAAAAGGAGGTAGCAACGAGGGTAGACAACCCTGACCTCGAACATGACATCCTCCCCGAGTTTTGGGAAATGATGCACACTCTAATGTGTAACAGTACTAACTATACTGACTTTCCTTGCAGGCAATTATGCTGAAGTAGCTATTACAAAAAAAAGACGGTCTGTACACCCTCTGGTATAATTCCACTGACACCCATGTTGCCACCTATAAATTCACCTTTTGCCAAATAAAAGGGTGTCAGAAGGATCAGGAAAAGTGGAGATGGCAAACTGGGTTTGTGGAAGCCAGTAAAGACTGGTACTATACAGGATATGGAGAAGGATTTTTATGTGTTTCTGATGATTACTGGGGGAGAATTGTAAAAATTGGGGATCTGTGGGATGGAATACTGGAGAAAATTGGGGCTATAGACCACAAAGTGCACTAGACAGAAAGGATGCAAAGGGAAGGTCTTTACTGAAAAGAATGACTCTGACAAAACCCAAGGGCACAGGGTTACCTCTAATTTTGAATATTGAGAGCCCCTCCAAAATGGATGAGGGCAAGTATATTTTGGGTTGGTGGTTCCGAAGCAATGGCAATACCCGTCTGACTCCTATATATATAAAAGATATGTATGGGTCGGCCAAATGGGAGAACCTGAAAGCCCAAAGCAAGCCAAAGGAAACTGTTAACACTTTGAAACCTCACACACAAACTTTCAGTGACATGATGGCTGTATCAGACCCCACATACAAGGATACTCTAGCAATGGAGGCTGGGTTCTCTGATACTAATCTTTGGCTAGAGTGGATGAAGTATAGTGCTGCATCTGTGAACAAATCAAACTGTTATATTTGCGGAGCAGCAAAACCACACTTGGGGACTGTACCACTAAATCTCCCTACTAATGTAGAGGAATGTTTTCTGGAGCTCTTTACTAACACCACTTCCAAAAGCTCCAGCTGTGAACACTGGAAAGCAAAGTACCCTATCCTTACAAAGATCACAAGGGTTGAGAGGGTATACACGTATATCCAGGGAATTACACATGCTATAAGGGAGACAAATCGGGAAGATTGTTGGGAAATTTTAGTAAAGGATACTGTCATACTTATAGCAAAATAAATACTAATAAAACCCAACAACAAGTACACTCATTAGGGGACATATACTGTATATGTGGAGATGGGAAAATTAGGTTGAGGTTAGAAGGAACCTGGAAAGGAGAATGTGCGCTCGCCAAAGCAATCATGAACCTCCATATCTTCACTGAGGTAGAAATGGAACCCACTTATATCCACACACGCACCCGTCGCTCCCTTTCCAAAGGGTAGCTTTGATCCACATGTGTATATTGACACAATAGGGGTCCCAAGAGGGGTTCCAGATAAGTTCAAGGCCAGGGATCAAGTAGCAGCGGGTTTCGAGTCCATAATCCCAATGATCACTATCAACAAAAATGTAGATTGGATTAACTACATCTATTATAACAAACAGAGATTTGTGAATTATACCAGAGACGCCCTCCAGGGGGTAGCAGAACAATTGCAGGCAGACTCTATAATTACTTTCCAGAATAGAATGGTATTGGACATGATGCTTGCTGAAAAGGGAGGAGTGTGTAAAGTACTCACAGATCCCGCTTCATGTTGTACCTTTATACCTAATAACACAGGTCCCGATGGAAAAGTCACTATTGCAATACAAAAATTAGAAGACCTATTAGTGGAACTGAAAAGAAATTCAGGTATTTCAAATCCCTGGGACCAATATTTCGGGTGGGTCACTAACTGGAAGCAAACTTTAGTACAACTCGGGATTGAAATTTTACTTATATTCATAACCATAGGGGGCATAGTCCTCTGTGTTATACCATGTTTCCACATAATACTGTCCAAAGGAGTTAATAACATGTCATTTTTCGAAACATTGATGCCCTCCTCTAAAAGCACAGACCACACCACTGATGAACACTCACTCGAAGAATACCAGCAGTACCTTGCTAAGTATAGAGAGAGAAAAAGAAAAGCTGGGAAAGAACCATGTCATATAATTTAATGGTTCTAAGGAGGGGGTTGAAGGAAAACTGTGATTCTCCATCTTTGCATGTATCAGCATCTATCTTGTCTAGATAAGTTACGTATCTGTGTCCTAATGTGTACAGCCACATTTCTGTTTTTATGATAGGGGAGGGTACGGAGTCTTTTGTTCTGATTTAGCCACGTATGTCTTAACTGTCTATGAAAGGCGAGGCTTCAGGTGCAATAAACCAGAGTATTTCTCAGCTACCTTCTTGTGTGTGTCATTTGTATGCAGCGCTGAGAAATATCTCTCCTGGAGTGGGACTCAATCCAAGGTGGTCTTAGAGAAGGAAGCGATCCTTTCAGAAACCAACAGAATATAGACAATAGATTAGACCCAGATAAGTTAAATTTACGCTAAAGAAACAGTTTTCTGATGAGTAATGTATATGTCACAGAAAACAACACACTATGGGCACTAGATTAGGTTAGATTATTGGAATTTACACTAAAGAAAAGGTTTTCGGTTGGAGTACTGTATATGTCACAGATGTGTATTACACACACACAATACAGAGACAGTAGATGAGGACTGGCCCCTGATTATTTAAATTTACGCTAAAGAAACAGTTTTCGGATGGCATACTGTATATGTCACAGAAAGCCACACACTATGGACACTAGATTAGGCCCAGATTATTGAAATTTGCCCTAACAGAACAGTTTTCGGGTGGCGTACTGTATATGTTACAGAAAACAACACAGTATGAACACTAGATTAGGCCCAGATTATTGGAATTTATGCTAAAGAAACAGTTTTCGGATGGAGTACTTTATATGTCACGGATGTGTTTTACACGCACACACTACAGAGACAGTAGATGAGGACTGGCCCCTGATTATTTCAATTTACGCTAAATAAACAGTTTTCGGATGGCTTACTGTATATGTCACAGAAAACAACACACTATGGACACTAGATTAGGGCCAGATTATTGGAATTTACTCTAAAGAAACAGTTTTCAGATGGAGTACTGTATATGTCACGGATGTGTATTACACACACACACTACAGAGACAGTTGATGAGGCGTAAATAAATTTCGGATGGCATACTGTATATGTCACGGATGTGTATTAAACGCACACTATATACAATAAATGTGGCGCTGATTATTTGAATTTATGCAAAAAAGACACAGTCTGCGGATGATCTTACAGTATATGTCACTAATAGGTATTAAAGGGAACCTGTTACCAGGATTTTGGGTATAGAGCTGAGGACATGGGTTGCTAGATTGCCACTAGCACGTCTGCAATACCCAGTCCCCATAGCTCTGTGTGCTTTTATTGTGTAAATTTTTTTTGGATACATATGCAAATTAACCTGAGATAAGTCAGAGCTTGAAAATATGACTCTCTCTGGTCACACAAGTGAGACATGACTCTTTTATGTTAATTTGCATATGTATCAAATAGTTTTTATAACACAATAAAAGCACACAGAGCTATGGGGATCTAGCAACCAATGTCCTCAGCTATATACCCAAAATCCGGGTGACAGGTTCCTTTTAAAGAAAAATATCTTGCTGCTGTCAAACACACACACAGTAGTCCTTAAAAGGACTCTGGGGTCTTTGAAAAGCTCTGTTGTAAAGTTGTAAAAACAGCAAATTTCTCTCCCTGGACTATCTGTCCTTTCCTGAGTACGGATGTCCCTGAGACTGATCTATTTAGCGCAGGTAAAAATATATTGCTGCTCTAAAACACCCCCTTCCCCCCCCCCCACACACACACACACACACACACACAGTAGTTCTTAAAATAACTTTTGAGTCTTTGAAAAGCTTTCTGTTAATAATAACTGAGAATTTTGCTCCCTACACTGCCTTTCCCTTCCTAACCTCTGCTCTCCCTGACTATGACTGATCCAAGCACGTGTCATCGGGTGCTATTTAGCACACCATGACGCGTTCCATCCATCCATCCAGCCAATCACTGTAATGTAACATCTTGCACTCCCAGGACGCTGGCACATGGCTCCACAGTGTGGGCTTTTTGTAACGTGTCAGCTGCTGATAATAGTGTTGACATCTGCAGTCTGTGCTGTCAACGCATAAGTCACAGTAAGCCCAACTCTTACCTAGAGACGACCACCTCAAGAAGGCACCTGGCCGGGGGGGGGGGGGGGCGGAGCTGGCGCCGGACTGAGATGGACGCTTAGTTCACAGCTCTGCTATAGTGACCGAGCTTAGCCCCCGCTATAATTAGCCCCTGTGATCAACGATGGTAAAAATCGGGAACCCTAGGCTGGGAGAACAATCCGTGACCCCCAAAAGCCATATCCCAAGCGGAGAAATGGACAAATTTCTTAAAAAGGCAGCCGCAAATATCACGGCATGCGAACCTAAGATGGCGCCGGCTCAGCAAGCTAAGGCCTTGAAGCGCAATCCCGCACACGCCGATGGGGACAGTGACTCCGAGGACCGACAGCCGAACTCGGACCTACCGCTCACCAGACGCTACCTGGACCGGGCGCTCAGCAGAGTAATAGAGCCTATACTCACGGAGATATCTGCGTTCCGTCAAGAGGTGAGGCATGTAGGGGAACGGGTGGAAACACTCAAAACGCAGCAAGCTGCGTCTCTGAACCACCAATCTGCGGTATCAGCCTCACTCCGCCGCTGTACAGAACACCTCAATGAGCTCCACAAGGCATTGGAAGACCAGGAGAATAGGGGAAGCAGAAACAATTTAAGATTCAGAGGGATTCCCGAATCAATAGGGTCAGGTGAGATCGCTCCCACTATAATGTCCATATACACGCTACTGTGCATTTCCAAGTCTAATTCTGTCACTAAATCCATACCGGTCACCCAGCGCCTAAATAGTAGGCCTCAAATTTATATCCCGCTAAATCTGTCGTTACCGCTGTCCTGTTGTGGATGGGCAAGTTATTTAGTGTCCGCCAAAGCACATTTTTTGTTCTGGGTTGAAATACAATTCCCAATTTAGCAATTTCATAATTTAGTGGTTTCTGCTATATCAGAGCTATTTGAAATCTATCCCTAAAAGGGTATATAATATTCAAGGTGCACATAGGGTCATTCAGAATAACTTCACACACACGCTATTGTGCATTTCCAAGTCTAATTCTGTCACTAAATCCATACCGGTCACCCAGCGCCTAAATACTAGGCCTCAAATTTATATCCCGCTGAATTTGAATACAATACATTGGGCCAAATAATATTTTTGTTGTTGTGGTGAACCATAACAATGAGGAAAACATCTAGTAAGGGACGCGGACGTGGACATGGTCGTGGTGGTGTTAGTGGACCCTCTGGTGCTGGGAGAGGACGTGGCCGTTCTGCCACATCCACACGTCCTAGTGTACCAACTACCTCAGGTCCCAGTAGCCGCCAGAATTTACAGCGATATATGGTGGGGCCCAATGCCGTTCTAAGGATGGTAAGGCCTGAGCAGGTACAGGCATTAGTCAATTGGGTGGCCGACAGTGGATCCAGCACGTTCACATTATCTCCCACCCAGTCTTCTGCAGAAAGCGCACAGATGGCGCCTGAAAACCAACCCCATCAGTCTGTCACATCACCCCCATGCATATCAGGGAAACTGTCTGAGCCTCAAGTTATGCAGCAGTCTCTTATGCTGTTTGAAGACTCTGCTGGCAGGGTTTCCCAAGGGCATCCACCTAGCCCTTCCCCAGCAGTGGAAGACATAGACTGCACTGACGCACAACCACTTATGTTTCCTGATGATGAGGACATGGGAATACCACCTCAGCATGTCTCTGATGATGATGAAACACAGGTGCCAACTGCTGCGTCTTTCTGCAGTGTGCAGACTGAACAGGAGGTCAGGGATCAAGACTGGGTGGAAGACGATGCAGGGGACGACCCCACATGGAATGAAGGTCGTGCCACTGACTTTCACAGTTCGGAGGAAGAGGCAGTGGTGAGACCGAGCCAACAGCGTAGCAAAAGAGGGAGCAGTGGGCAAAAGCAGAACACCCGCCGCCAAGAGACTCCGCCTGCTACTGACCGCCGCCATCTGAGACCGAGCACCCCAAAGGCAGCTTCAAGGAGTTCCCTGGCATGGCACTTCTTCAAACAATGTGCTGACGACAAGACCCGAGTGGTTTGCACGCTGTGCCATCAGAGCCTGAAGCGAGGCATTAACGTTCTGAACCTGAGCACAACCTGCATGACCAGGCACCTGCATGAAAAGCATGAACTTCAGTGGAGTAAACACCTTAAACCAAGGAAGTCACTCAGGCTCCCCCTGCTACCTCTTCTGCTGCTGCCGCATCGGCCTCTTCTGCTGCTGCCGCCTCGGCCTCTTCCTCCGCCTCTGGAGGAACGTTGGCACCTGCCGCCCAGCAAACAGGGGATGTACCACCAACACCACCACCACCTCCGTCACCAAGCGTCTCAACCATGTCACACGGCAGCGTTCAGCTCTCCATCTCACAAACATTTGAGAGAAAGCGTAAATTCCCACCTAGCCACCCTCAATCCCTGGCCCTGAATGCCAGCATTTCTAAACTACTGGCCTATGAAATGCTGTCATTTAGGCTGGTGGACACAGACAGCTTCAAACAGCTCATGTCGCTTGCTGTCCCACAGTATGTTGTTCCCCTCCGCCACTACTTCTCCAAGAGAGCCGTGCCTTCCCTGCACAACCAAGTATCCGATAAAATCAAGTGTGCACTGCGCAACGCCATCTGTAGCAAGGTCCACCTAACCACAGATACGTGGACCAGTAAGCACGGCCAGGGACGCTATATTTCCCTAACTGCACACTGGGTAAATGTAGTGGCAGCTGGGCCCCAGGCGGAGAGCTGTTTAGCGCACGTCCTTCCGCCGCCAAGGATCGCAGGGCAACATTCTTTGCCTCCTGTTGCCACCTCCTCCTTCTCGGCTTCCTCCTCCTCTTCTTCCACCTGCTCATCCAGTCAGCCACACACCTTCACCACCAACTTCAGCACAGCCCGGGGTAAACGTCAGCAGGCCATTCTGAAACTCATATGTTTGGGGGACAGGCCCCACACCGCACAGGAGTTGTGGCGTGGTATAGAACAACAGACCGACGAGTGGTTGCTGCCGGTGAGCCTCAAGCCCGGCCTGGTGGTGTGTGATAATGGGCAAAATCTCGTTGCAGCTCTGGGACTAGCCAATTTGACGCACATCCCTTGCTTGGCGCATGTGCTGAATTTGGTGGTGCAGAAGTTCATTGACAACTACCCCGCCATGTCAGAGCTGCTGCATAAAGTGCGGGCCGTCTGTTCGCGCTTCCGGCGTTCATATCCTGCTGCTGCTCGCCTGTGTGCGCTACAGCGTAACTTCGGCCTTCCCGCTCACCGCCTCATATGTGACGTGCCCACCAGGTGGAACTCCACCTTGCACATGCTGGACAGACTGTGCGAGCAGCAGCAGGCCATAGTGGAGTTTCAGCTGCAGCACGCACGGGTCAGTCGCACTACAGAACAGCACCACTTCACCACCAATGACTGGGCCTCCATGCGAGACCTGTGTGCCCTGTTGCGCTGTTTCGAGTACTCCACCAACATGGCCAGTGGCGATGACGCCGTTATCAGCGTTACAATACCACTTCTATGTCTCCTTGAGAAAACACTTAGGGCGATGATGGAAGAGGAGGTGGCCCAGGAGGAGGAGGAGGAGGAGGAGGAGGAAGAGGGGTAATTTTTAGCACTTTCAGGTCAGTCTCTTCGAAGTGACTCAGAGGGAGGTTTTTGGCAACAGCAGAGGCCAGGTACAAATGTGGCCAGCCAGGGCCCACTACTGGAGGACGAGGAGGACGAGGATGAGGAGGAGGTGGAGGAGGATGAGGATGAAGCATGGTCACAGCGGGGTGGCACCCAACGCAGCTCGGGTCCATCACTGGTGCGTGGCTGGGGGGAAAGGCAGGACAATGACGATACACCTCCCACAGAGGACAGCTTGTCCTTACCCCTGGGCAGCCTGGCACACATGAGCGACTACATGCTGCAGTGCCTGCGCAACGACAGCAGAGTTGCCCACATTTTAACCTGTGCGGACTACTGGGTTGCCACCCTGCTGGATCCACGCTACAAAGACAATGTGCCCACCTTACTTCCTGCACTGGAGCGTGATAGGAAGATGCGCGAGTACAAGCGCACGTTGGTAGACGCGCTACTGAGAGCATTCCCAAATGTCACAGGGGAACAAGTGGAAGCCCAAGGCCAAGGCAGAGGAGGAGCAAGAGGTCGCCAAGGCAGCTGTGTCACGGCCAGCTCCTCTGAGGGCAGGGTTAGCATGGCAGAGATGTGAAAAACTTTTGTCAACACGCCACAGCTAACTGCACCACCACCTGATACGCAACGTGTTAGCAGGAGGCAACATTTCACTAACATGGTGGAACAGTACGTGTGCACACCCCTCCACGTACTGACTGATGGTTCGGCCCCATTCAACTTCTGGGTCTCTAAATTGTCCACGTGGCCAGAGCTAGCCTTTTATGCCTTGGAGGTGCTGGCCTGCCCGGCGGCCAGCGTTTTGTCTGAACGTGTATTCAGCACGGCAGGGGGCGTCATTACAGACAAACGCAGCCGCCTGTCTACAGCCAATGTGGACAAGCTGACGTTCATAAAAATGAACCAGGCATGGATCCCACAGGACCTGTCCGTCCCTTGTCCAGATTAGACATTAACTACCTCCCCTTAACTATATATTATTGGACTCCAGGGCACTTCCTCATTCAATCCTATTTTTATTTTCATTTTACCATTATATTGCGAGGCTACCCAAAGTTGAATGAACCTCTCCTCTGTCTGGGTGCCGGGGCCTAAATATATGCCAATGGACTGTTCCAATGTTGGGTGACGTGAAGCCTGATTCTCTGCTATGACATGCAGACTAATTCTCTGCTGACATGAAGACAGATTCTCTGTTACGGGACCTCTCTCCTCTGCCTGGGTGCTGGGCCTAAATTTATGACAATGGACTGTTGCAGTGGTGGCTGACGTGAAGCCTGATTCTCTGCTATGACATGCAGACTGATTCTCTGCTGACATGAAGCCAGATCCTCTGTTACGGGACCTCTCTCCTCTGCCTGGGTGCTGGGCCTAAATTTATGAAAGTGGACTGTTGCAGTGGTGGGTGACGTAAAGCCTGATTCTCTGCTATGATATGAAGACTGATTCTCTGCTGACATGAAGCCAGATCCTCTGTTACGGGACCTCTCTCCTCTGCCTGGGTGCTGGGCCTAAATATCTGACAATGGACTGTTGCATTGGTGGCTGACGTGAAGCCTGATTCTCTGCTATGACATGCAGACTAATTCTCTGCTGACATGAAGCCAGATTGTCTGTTACGGGACCTCTCTCCTCTGCCTGGGTGCTGGGCCTAAATTTATGAAAATGGACTCTTACAGTGGTGGGTGACGTGAAGCCTGATTCTCTGCTATGACATGAAGACTGATTCTCTGCTGACATGAAGCCAGATTGTCTGTTACGGGACCTCTCTCCTCTGCCTGGGTGCTGGGCCTAAATTTATGAAAATGGACTCTTACAGTGGTGGGTGACGTGAAGCCTGATTCTCTGCTATGACATGAAGACTGATTCTCTGCTGACATGAAGCCAGATTGTCTGTTACGGGACCTTTCTCCTCTGCCTGGGTGCTGGGCCTAAATTTATGAAAATGGACTCTTACAGTGGTGGGTGACGTGAAGCCTGATTCTCTGCTATGACATGAAGACTGATTCTCTGCTGATATGAAGCCAGATTGTCTGTTACGGGACCTCTCTCCTCTGCCTGGGTGCCGGGGCCTAAATATCTGAGAATGGACTGTTCCAGTGGTGGGTGACGGGAAGCCAGATTCTCTGCTATGGGACCTCTCTCCAATTGATTTTGGTTAATTTTTATTTATTTAATTTTTATTTTTATTCATTTCCCTATCCACATTTGTTTGCAGGGGATTTACCTACATGTTGCTGCCTTTTGCAGCCCTCTAGCCCTTTCCTGGGCTGTTTTACAGCCGTTTTAGTGCCGAAAAGTTCGGGTCCCCATTGACTTCAATGGGGTTCGGGTTCGGGACGAAGTTCGGATCGGGTTCGTATCCCGAACCCGAACATTTTCGGGAAGTTCGGCCGAACTTCTCAAACCCGAACATCCAGGTGTTCGCTGAACTCTAACTCTGTCCTTACAGCATCGTCTACCTTTTCCTGTAAGCGGCATGACACCAGATGTCCACCGTCGTTCCCGACCTTGTTCTATTGGAGCTTTAATATGTTTTTCTTTTCCCTCTGTTATAGCAGCCAACTGCCTGGCTTATCTTGCTTACTATTATCATTATCCTTATTCTAGTGCTACTCGGACCACTATTTGGTCACTTGACCGACACCTCCTTCATGACCTTAGCGTACTGCAGTACGCTCACCTGTATTTATGTTCCAATTTTAATGTTTATGTTTTTCCCTAATGTTATCTCCCCAAGGTATCTGTCAATTTCACCTATACATTGTGAGATCCCTCTTTACATGGGCAAGCATCCAAAATCTGGCAACAACGCCCGTCTTCTGCAGCGCGCTCTCCTGGAGGTCACAGCATTGGCTTCAAGGTACCCCATATACACAATCCACAATGGCTGACCTACATATAGCCTCTTACAACGTCAAAGGCTTTCATTCTCCTTCAAAGCGAAGCCAAATCTTCTCTATCCTAAGGAAGGCTGGAGCAGATGCTGTGTTCCTCCAGGAGACCCACTTCAGATTTAATCATTATCTCAACATGCAGTTCTCTCACTATTCAAATTGGTTCCATTGTGGGGGGAGCTCCACGGCATCAAGTGGAGTCAGCATAGGGTTTCAAAGGAAAATCCCTTTTAAGTTTGTAAGCCACTCACTTGATCCCGATGGAAGATTCCTACTAGTGAAAGGTACAATAGGTCCACAAACCTATACATTTATTAACTTGTATGCCCCTAATACTAATCAATCCCGCTATCCCGCTGGTTCTCTGGTATTTTTCAGCTCATTCACTCCTTTAAAGAAGGGATAGTAATACTAGGAGGAGACTTGAATATTGCCTTATGCCCACACTTAGACACTTCCTCCCGGAAATCATCACACTCCGGCAGATCCCTTAAAAATTTCCGAGACAATCTCTGGAATCTCCAATTGGCAGATGCTTGGCGATCCCTCCACCCAGATACATCTGATTTCACTTTCTACTCCCCCTTGCATGGCAGCTACCACCGTCTTGACTATTTATTTATTTCCAAAGAACATTTATATCTCTGCAAAGAAGCTTCTATAGGTTCTTTACATCTTTCAGACCACTCTCCAATCTTCCTCACGGTCACTGCCCCACATAGTGTCCCCACTCGCTTCAACTGGCGCCTAAATGAATCAGCCCACGATTGACTTAGTTTCCAAACAAATCACAGAATATTTCTCGATCAATAAATGCCCTGACCTATCCGCAAATACCCTATGGGATGCTCACAAACCCTACATTAGGGGTCAATTTATCAGTATTGGCTCACATCAGAAAAAACTTAGGGAAAAAGCTAAAAATATTCAGAGATTAGAAGCTTTCCACAAAAAAAATCCCTCAGATCTCCATCTCCAGGAGTTATCAAGGCACAGAGCAGAACTCAAAACCCTCTTACAGAATAAAGCGGCCAAATATTACATGAATTCCCAACACAAATACTTTGCCCATGGCGACAAAGCCACCAAATTCCTCATGAGTAGGTTTAAAGGTAGAAGAGCCGCAAACCATATCCACCAACTCACCGCCTCTGATGGCAAAGCGATTTTCTCTGCCCCCCAGATTGCAGCTCAATTCCGCTCTTTCTACGAAAATCTTTATAACCTCCCTACCAACACCTCGCCAGATATTAGGGCATCCATTATCTCGTCCTTCCTGGACTCGGCTAATATTCCCACCGTTTCCTCAGATCAAAAGCAAAAACTGGAATCACCCTTCACCCTAACTGAACTTAGTCAAGCCTTAAGCCAAATGCCGAAAGTGAAAAGTCCAGGCCCAGAGGGCTTCCCTGCCTCATACTATAAAACTTTTCACAACATCCTCCTACCCCACCTCCTTGAGGTTTGTAACCTAGCACTTAAAGGAGTACCTTTATCCAGAGATATGACAGCAGCCCACATTACACTCATTCCCAAAGAAGGGAAAGACCCTAAACAATGCTCCAATTACAGGCCCATATCCCTCCTAAATATAGACCTTAAACTCCTAGCCAAAATGCTAGCTAACAGATTAGCTATTCTCCTCCCCAAGCTTGTACACAGGGACCAGGTGGGCTTCATACGGAACAGGGAAGGCAAGGATAACACCACCAAAGTAATCAATGCGCTGTGCCACACTAACCACACCTCGACTCCCCTACTCCTTCTCAGCACGGATGCTGAGAAGGCGTTTGATAGAGTTAATTGGATGTATTTGAAGGATACCCTGCTTCAGTTTGGCCTCCCTGCTCCCTTTGTGCAAGCCATCTTTACCATGTATGACCAGGCGACTGCTATGGTTATGGTTAATGGGACCCTATCCTCCTCTTTCGCTATACGAAATGGGACCAGGCAGGGTTGCCCCCTGTCCCCACTTATATTCATTTTGGCTTTGGAACCACTCTTATCCACTATTAGGCTAGATAGGGTAATTGAGGGTCTATATTTAGGAGGCAATGAGCAGAAATTTGCAGCATTTGCTGATGATGTGCTTGTAATGACAACTAATCCATTATCTTCTCTTCCTCATATACAAGCCCACATCAATCTCTATAGCTCCATCTCAGATTTCAAGATTAACGCTAACAAATCTCTGGTCCTGTGCTCAGGAATTCCCCCCTCTACCAAACAGCGCCTAATGGTAAATTTGCCTTTTAATTGGTCTTCTCCCTCCATTACTTACCTAGGTGTCATAATTAGCCCTACATTAAAAGATCTTTTCTCCCTCAACTATATCCCACTCAAATCTTCCATTTTTAACACCATAGACAACCTTGCTCTCTCTAACCCTACTTTATCTTGGTTTGGCCGAAAAAATTTGCTTTCCTCCCTAATCATCCCACGTCTCACCAATCTGCAACAGGTTTTGCCGATTCCCATACCTAAACACTATTACACCTCTATACAAAACAAATTTAGGGCCTTCATCTGGAATAGGAGGAAACCCAGACTTGCATCTTCCCTTCTTGGGAAACCTAGACAAGACGGGGGTATAGGACTCCCAAATCCAGAGCTTTATGGCAGAGCTATTTTACTATCTCGGGCCATAGCTTGGCTACACCACTCTCCACACTCGGCTGTAGTGGAA
This sequence comes from Bufo gargarizans, assembly GCF_014858855.1. Classification (NCBI taxonomy): domain Eukaryota; kingdom Metazoa; phylum Chordata; class Amphibia; order Anura; family Bufonidae; genus Bufo; species Bufo gargarizans. Next base: position 240,568,726 of record NC_058080.1, read on the forward strand.
ATGGAACTTGACATACTGAATACGCCAATTAGAGCTCTCCTTTTAGGTCGCCAAAATGTCTTAGCTAGACCCTTATCGCATTACCCGATTGTCAAAGCAACCTTAGGAGTTTGGAAGTGGTTGTCCTCCTCTCACTGTGCCATCCCCTTTCCCTCCCCACTCCTCTCATTAAAAGATGTCATAGACACGGCCCCCATGGCCCTGAGAATGGCTACATCGCAAAACCTCCTCACTTCAGCATCAGGAATAATATCACTGTTTGACCACTCTGGCAACATACTAGATATAGATTCTATGAATAAGTTATTGTGTCCTCGCCCATGCAAATTCTTTACAGTTTCATACCTTAGAGCCTATGTGAACCACAAGAGTGACCTAATGCGCCCTTTAGAGTGGCTTGAATCTGTGATTTCCCTCTCCTCAATTCCAAGGAAGCTTATTTCACAAATTTACAACAAACTTCGCTCGCCGCCTATATTAGCCAAACCTGCCTTTATAAAACATTGGGAAATAGATCTGAATATCACCATTCCTTTTATTTCTCTTCACAATATCCTTGAATTTCCCCACAGGGCCTCCCGCTGTGTCCGAATTAAGTAGAATGGCTATAAAATCCTAACTAGGTGGTACAATATGCCAGATAAATATGCATTTTTCTCTCAAACCAATTCGGACACATGCTGGAGGTGTCTTCGGGAGAGAGGGACCTTCCTCCACATATGGTGGACATGCCCCCTAATACTTAATTGGTGGTCTGAAATCTTTTCCCTGGCAAACAAAATATGTGGCACCTCATTTCAGCCGTCCCCTCAACTTGCTTTGCTTTCCCTCAACCAGGATAAAGACTCCCCTCACACACCCTTCATCTTTTTGCAACTATTGATTGCCGCCCATCTTGTACTTCCCAGACTCTGGAGGCAAAGCCAGACACCATCTATAGATCAGTTGTTGCAGAAGGTTGATCAGATACACAGATTCGAGGAATTTTCCTCATGGGAAAATCGTACACATACTACCTTTGTCAAAAAATGGCATCCTTGGTCGACCTTCAGATCTCCCCAGAATAAAATTCCCCCCCAACCCCTTAAATATCTTATTCACTAAAGTCTTACATTTAGATATCCTTGAACCTCCTAATATAATTAGAATCTGCACATATCCTCCCTCTTTTCAGTCAGACCAGAAACGTAATATGCACCTTAGGATTATACAACATATTCCGCAAATGCCAGAGGTTTGAATCTCTACATATTTCTAACTGCCTTCTGATTACTTGTCCTGCTATGCTCTTTGGATTTCATTTTTACTCGAATGTAAACCACAATGTATTCACTATGTTTATCATCTGCATACTGACTTGGCCTGCGAGCCATACCTTGGTACCCTGTTACCCTCTGTTCTTTATTGAAAAATCAATAAAAATATAATAAAAAAATAAAAAAAGAAGGCACCTGGCCTCCGATCACCGATCCCAGTGGGAGCAACGCCGTCAGAACCCACAAGGACACACTCCCGGCGCTCCACATCCTGCCTCTTCTCCTTCTCTCTTCTCCCATTTGTCCTCCACTCCACCTTCAACCATGCCGCCATTGCGTTCATATGGCACAAGGCAGGCTTCAGTGGCCCTAATGTTCGAGCATAAAAAAATTATGATTCTGGATAATCCTCTTGCCCAACGGCTGACAGCAGGCTTGTCGGAACTGCTAGCCAGCCAACTACTGCTATATAAATTGGTGGACTTGGAGGCCTTTAGAAAATTTGTGGTCATACCACAATGAAAGGTCCCTGATAGGAAATATTTCTCCAGAAGGGCATCACGAACTATATGGTCACGTTCAGTGTCAATTTAATAAATCTCTGGACACAGTGTCGGTGCCAAGATACATATGACCACAGACAGGTGGTGCAGCAAACACGGGCAGGGAAGGTACATAACTATTACTGCCCACTGGGTGAACCTTCTGACGGCCGTCAAGCATGTAACCCGTGGCACCCGCATGGATTTGGTGTTACCGCCAAGGATTGTATGCAGGCCTGCCTCTTCTTCTCCTCCTCGTACTCCATCCACCGTCTCCTCCTTAGGTGGCTCCTCCTTTTCCACTGCTACTGCCTCTTCTGCTGCACCCCCTAAGCTCCCCAGAACCTATTTGAAGTGACAGGTTATGCCATGCTGTGCTGCAGCTGTTGTGCCTGGAAGCCAAGAGCCACACCGGTCCTGCACTCCTTTCAGCTCTGCGGTCACAGGCCGATCAGTGGCTAACCCCGCTCAATTTGACAGTTGGTAAAGTGGTGTGCGACAACGGTGCCAATCTGATCTGCTTAGAAGATCTTACACGGCCATGGCTGGCCTTGCTGGCATGGAGAGGCGACACCACTTGCCTGTCAGATGTCTGATTTGGGACTGTCTGACGTGCTGGAAATACACCTTGTATAGGCTGCACCAACAGAAATGTGCCATTAACGACAACCTTTACGAACTCTGCGTCAGGGCAGGTTCTGGGGAGCAGGGTTTTTTTCCACCGCGCCAGTGGCTGCTCATGTGCGACGCATGCAGACTTCTTCAGCCATTTGATGAGATCACCAAACTGGTCAGTCGTACCTAGGGCGACATGGGTGACATTGTACATTACACCTTCTTCCTCCAGCGTGCATTGCTTTGTGTCATTGATCAAGCCGTTGAGGAGCAGGAGCTGGAAGATGAGGAAGTTGCAATGCTGAATGTATTCCCAGGGGTGGCTACTCCATCTGAGATAAGTCAACAGGAGTCTGAAGGGGAGTCAGAGGAGGAGGAGCAAGAAGAGCATGCTTTAAATATTTTGGGGATCCCTGGTGTTGACCGTGGCTGGGGGTAGGAGACTCAGGACTACATTCTCCTGGGCGATGAGCCAGGAGCAAGGGCACTCCACCGCTTCCAATTCATGCCTCAATATTTGAATAGGGAACCCCGTATAAAAAGCATAAAGGTCAAGGACCTGTACTTGGGTTGCAACGTACTTAGACCCCCGGTACAAACTGAAAATGGTGGACATGTTACCAGCATCACAGAGGGCTGTCAGAACGCAGCATTTCCAGGCCTTGTTGCAAGAGATGCTGCATTCTGCTGTTGCAGGCGCTGGCAGAGAAATTTCCACCCACAGCAAAACAGGCGCAGGTAAAAATCCTACCGCATCTGCAAAAAGAGGGAGGTTAGAAGATGTGTTGTTCACTTTGAATATGAGATCATTCTTGCAGACAACCCATCGACAGCCACTCTCTGGATCCAGCCTCAAGGAACGCGTAGACCGACAGGTGTCCGACTAAATTGGGTTAACAGTAGAGTTGAGCGGACACCTGGATGTTCGGGTTCGAGAAGTTCGGCCGAACTTCCCGAAAATGTTCGGGTTCGGGATCCGAACCCGATCCGAACTTCGTCCCGAACCCGAACCCCATTGAAGTCAATGGGGACCCGAACTTTTCGGCACTAAAAAGGCTGTAAAACAGCCCAGGAAAGGGCTAGAGGGCTGCAAAAGGCAGCAACATGTAGGTAAATCCCCTGCAAACAAATTTGGATAGGGAAATGAATTTAAATAAAAATTAAATAAATAAAAATTAACCAAAATCAATTGGACAGAGGTCCCATAGCAGAGAATCTGGCTTCACGTCACCCACCACTGGAACAGTCCATTCTCAGATATTTAGGCCCCGGCACCCAGGCAGAGGAGAGAGGTCCCGTAACAGAGAATCTGTCTTCATGTCAGCAGAGAATCAGTCTGCATGTCATAGCAGAGAATCAGGCTTCACGTCAGCCACCACTGCCACAGTCCATTGTCATAAATTTAGGCCCAGCACCCAGGCAGAGGAGAGAGGTCCCGTAACAGACAATCTGGCTTCATGTCAGCAGAGAATTAGTCTGCATGTCATAGCAGAGAATCAGGCTTCACGTCAGCCACCACTGCAACAGTCCATTGTCATAAATTTAGGCCCAGCACCCAGGCAGAGGAGAGAGGTCCCGTAACAGACAATCTGGCTTCATGTCAGCAGAGAATCAGTCTGCATGTCATAGCAGAAAATCAGGCTTCACGTCAGCCACCACTGCAACAGTCCATTGTCAGATATTTAGGCCCCGCACCCAGGCAGTGGAGAGAGGTCCCGTAACAGAGAATCTGGCTTCATGTCAGCAGAGAATTAGTCTGCATGTCATAGCAGAGAATCAGGCTTCACGTCAGCCACCAATGCAACAGTCCATTGTCAGATATTTAGGCCCAGCACCCAGGCAGAGGAGAGAGGTCCCGTAACAGAGGATCTGGCTTCATGTCAGCAGAGAATCAGTCTGCATGTCATAGCAGAAAATCAGGCTTCACGTCATAGCAGAGAATCAGGCTTCACATCACCCACCACTGTAAGAGTCCATTTTCATAAATTTAGGCCCAGCACCCAGGCAGAGGAGAGAGGTCCCGTAACAGACAATCTGGCTTCATGTCAGCAGAGAATCAGTCTTCATATCATAGCAGAGAATCAGGCTTCACGTCACCCACCACTGCAACAGTCCATTTTCATAAATTTAGGCCCAGCACCCAGGCAGAGGAGAGAGGTCCCGTAACAGAGGATCTGGCTTCATGTCAGCAGAGAATCAGTCTTCATATCATAGCAGAGAATCAGGCTTCACGTCAGCCACCAATGCAACAGTCCATTGTCAGATATTTAGGCCCAGCACCCAGGCAGAGGAGAGAGGTCCCGTAACAGAGAATCTGGCTTCATGTCAGCAGAGAATCAGTCTGCATGTCATAGCAGAGAATCAGGCTTCACGTCACCCACCACTGCAACAGTCCATTGTCAGATATTTAGGCCCAGCACCCAGGCAGAGGAGAGAGGACCCGTAACAGAGAATCTGTCTTCATGTCAGCAGAGAATCAGTCTGCATATCATAGCAGAGAATCAGGCTTCACGTCAGCCACCACTGTAAGAGTCCATTTTCATAAATTTAGGCCCCGGCACCCAGGCGGGAAAGAGAGGTCCCATAACAGAGAATCTGGCTTCATGTCAGCAGAGAATCAGTCTGCATGTCATAGCAGAGAATCAGACTTCCCGTCAGCCACCACTGCAACAGTCCATTGGCATATATTTAGGCCCCGGCACCCAGGCGGGAAAGAGAGGTCCCATAACAGAGAATCTGGCTTCATGTCAGCAGAGAATCAGTCTGCATGTCATAGCAGAGAATCAGGCTTCACGTCAGCCACCACTGCAACAGTCCATTGTCAGATATTTAGGCCCAGCACCCAGGCAGAGGAGAGAGGTCCCGTAACAGAGGATCTGGCTTCATGTCAGCAGAGAATCAGTCTGCATGTCATATCAGAAAATCAGGCTTCACGTCAGCCACCACTGCAACAGTCCATTGTCATAAATTTAGGCCCAGCACCCAGGAAGAGGAGAGAGGTCCCGTAACAGAGAATCTGGCTTCATGTCAGCAGAGAATCAGTCTTCATGTCATAGCAGAGAATCAGTCTTCATGTCATAGCAGAGAATCAGGCTTCACGTCACCCACCACTGTAAGAGTCCATTTTCATAAATTTAGGCCCAGCACCCAGGCAGAGGAGAGAGGTCCCGTAACAGACAATCTGGCTTCATGTCAGCAGAGAATCAGTCTTCATATCATAGCAGAGAATCAGGCTTCACGTCACCCACCACTGCAACAGTCCATTTTCATAAATTTAGGCCCAGCACCCAGGCAGAGGAGAGAGGTCCCGTAACAGACAATCTGGCTTCATGTCAGCAGAGAATCAGTCTTCATGTCATAGCAGAGAATCAGTCTTCATGTCATAGCAGAGAATCAGGCTTCACGTCACCCACCACTGTAAGAGTCCATTTTCATAAATTTAGGCCCAGCACCCAGTCAGAGGAGAGAGGTCCCGTAATAGAGGATCTGGCTTCATGTCAGCAGAGAATCAGTCTGCATGTCATAGCAGAAAATCAGGCTTCACGTCAGCCACCACTGCAACAGTCCATTGTCAGATATTTAGGCCCAGCACCCAGGCAGAGGAGAGAGGTCCCGTAACAGAGGATCTGGCTTCATGTCAGCAGAGAATCAGTCTGCATGTCATAGCAGAAAATCAGGCTTCACGTCAGCCACCACTGCAACAGTCCATTGTCAGATATTTAGGCCCAGCACCCAGGCAGAGGAGAGAGGTCCCGTAACAGAGGATCTGGCTTCATGTCAGCAGATAATTAGTCTGCATGTCATAGCAGAGAATCAGGCTTCACGTCACCCAACATTGGAACAGTCCATTGGCATATATTTAGGCCCCGGCACCCAGACAGAGGAGAGGTTCATTCAACTTTGGGTAGCCTCGCAATATAATGGTAAAATGAAAATAAAAATAGGATTGAATGAGGAAGTGCCCTGGAGTCCAATAATATATGGTTAAGGGGAGGTAGTTAATGTCTAATCTGGACAAGGGACGGACAGGTCCTGTGGGATCCATGCCTGGTTCATTTTTATGAACGTCAGCTTGTCCACATTGGCTGTAGACAGGTGGCTGCGTTTGTCTGTAATGACGCCCCCTGCCGTGCTGAATACACGTTCAGACAAAACGCTGGCTGCCGGGCAGGCCAGCACCTCCAAGGCATAAAAGGCTAGCTCTGGCCACGTGGACAATTTAGAGACCCAGAAGTTGAATGGGGCCGAACCATCAGTCAGTACTTGGAGGGGTGTGCACACGTACTGTTCCACCATGTTAGAGAAATGTTGCCTCCTGCTAACACGTTGCGTATCAGGTGGTGGTGCAGTTAGCTGTGGCGTGTTGACAAAAGTTTTCCACATCTCTGCCATGCTAACCCTGCCCTCAGAGGAGCTGGCCGTGACACAGCTGCCTTGGCGACCTCTTGCTCCTCCTCTGCCTTGGCCTTGGGCTTCCACTTGTTCCCCTGTGACATTTGGGAATGCTCTCAGTAGCGCGTCTACCAACGTGCGCTTGTACTCGCGCATCTTCCTATCACGCTCCAGTGCAGGAAGTAAGGTGGGCACATTGTCTTTGTAGCGTGGATCCAGCAGGGTGGCAACCCAGTAGTCCGCACAGGTTAAAATGTGGGCAACTCTGCTGTCGTTGTGCAGGCACTGCAGCATGTAGTCGCTCATGTGTGCCAGGCTGCCCAGGGGTAAGGACAAGCTGTCCTCTGTGGGAGGCGTATCGTCATCGTCCTGGCTTTCCCCCCAGCCACGCACCAGTGATGGACCCGAGCTGCGTTGGGTGCCACCCCGCTGTGACCATGCTTCATCCTCATCCTCCTCCACCTCCTCCTCATCCTCGTCCTCCTCGTCCTCCAGTAGTGGGCCCTGGCTGGCCACATTTGTACCTGGCCTCTGCTGTTGCCAAAAACCATCCTCTGAGTCACTTCGAAGAGACTGGCCTGAAAGTGCTAAAAATTACCCCTCTTCCTCCTCCTCCTCCTCCTCCTCCTGGGCCACCCTCTTCCATCTTCGCCCTAAGTGTTTTCTCAAGGAGACATAGAAGTGGTATTGTAACGCTGATAACGGCGTCATCGCCACTGGCCATGTTGGTGGAGTACTCGAAACAGCGCAACAGGGCACACAGGTCTCGCATGGAGGCCCAGTCATTGGTGGTGAAGTGGTGCTGCTCTGTAGTGCGACTGACCCGTGCGTGCTGCAGCTGAAACTCCACTATGGCCTGCTGCTGCTCGCACAGTCTGTCCAGCATGTGCAAGGTGGAGTTCCACCTGGTGGGCACGTCGCATATGAGGCGGTGAGCGGGAAGGCCGAAGTTACGCTGTAGCGCAGACAGGCGAGCAGCAGCAGGATGTGAACGCCGGAAGCGCGAACAGACGGCCCGCACTTTATGCAGCAGCTCTGACATGTCGGGGTAGTTGTCAATGAACTTCTGCACCACCAAATTCAGCACATGCGCCAAGCAAGGGATGTGCGTCAAATTGGCTAGTCCCAGAGCTGCAACGAGATTTCACCCATTATCACACACCACCAGGCCGGGCTTGAGGCTCACCGGCAGCAACCACTCGTCGGTCTGTTGTTCTATACCCCGCCACAACTCCTGTGCGGTGTGGGGCCTGTCCCCCAAACATATGAGTTTCAGAATGGCCTGCTGACGTTTACCCCGGGCTGTGCTGAAGTTGGTGGTGAAGGTGTGTGGCTGACTGGATGAGCAGGTGGAAGAAGAGGAGGAGGAAGCCGAGAAGGAGGAGGTGGCAACAGGAGGCAAAGAATGTTGCCCTGCGATCCTTGGAGGCGGAAGGACGTGCGCCAAACAGCTCTCCGCCTGGGGCCCAGCTGCCACTACATTTACCCAGTGTGCAGTTAGGGAGATATAGCGTCCCTGGCCGTGCTTACTGGTCCACGTATCTGTGGTTAGGTGGACCTTGCTACAGATGGCGTTGCGCAGTGCACACTTGATTTTATCGGATACTTGGTTGTGCAGGGAAGAAACGGCTCTCTTGGAGAAGTAGTGGCGGCTGGTAACAACATACTGTGGGACAGCAAGCGACATGAGCTGTTTGAAGCTGTCTGTGTCCACCAGCCTAAATGACAGCATTTCATAGGCCAGTAGTTTAGAAATGCTGGCATTCAGGGCCAGGGATCGAGGGTGGCTAGGTGAGAATTTACGCGTTTTCTCAAATGTTTGTGAGATGGAGAGCTGAACGCTGCCGTGTGACATGGTTGAGACGCTTGGTGACGGAGGTGGTGGTGGTGTTGGTGGTCATGCAGGTTGTGCTAAGGTTCAGAACGTTAATGCCTCGCTTCAGGCTCTGATGGCACAGCGTGCAAACCACTCGGGTCTTGTCGTCAGCACATTGTTTGAAGAAGTGCCATGCCAGGGAACTCCTTGAAGCTGCCTTTGGGGTGCTCGGTCCCAGATGGCGGCGGTCAGTAGCAGGCGGAGTCTCTTGGCGGCGGGTGTTCTGCTTTTGCCCACTGCTCCCTCTTTTGCTACGCTGTTGGCTCGGTCTCACCACTGCCTCTTCCTCCGAACTGTGAAAGTCAGTGGCACGACCTTCATTCCATGTGGGGTCTAGGACCTCATCGTCCCCTGCATCGTCTTCCACCCAGTCTTGATCCCTGACCTCCTGTTCAGTCTGCACACTGCAGAAAGACGCAACAGTTGGCACCTGTGTTTCGTCATCATCAGAGACATGCTGAGGTGGTATTCCCATGTCCTCATCATCAGGAAACATAAGTGGTTGTGCGTCAGTGCAGTCTATGTCTTCCACCGCTGGGGAAGGGCTAGGTGGATGCCCTTGGGAAAACCTCCAGCAGAGTCTTCAAACAGCATAAGAGACTGCTGCATAACTTGAGGCTCAGACAGTTTCCCTGATATGCATGGGGGTGATGTGACAGACTGATGGGGTTGGTTTTCAGGCGCCATCTGTGCGCTTTCTGCAGAAGACTGGGTGGGAGATAATGTGAACGTGCTGGATCCACTGTCGGCCACCCAATTGACTAATGCCTGTACCTGCTCAGGCCTTACCATCCTTAGAACGGCATTGGGCCCCACCATATATCGCTGTAAATTCTGGCGGCTACTGGGACCTGAGGTAGTTGGTACACTAGGACGTGTGGATGTGGCAGAACGGCCACGTCCTCTCCCAGCACCAGAGGGTCCACTAACACCACCACGACCATGTCCACGTCCGCGTCCCTTACTAGATGTTTTCCTCATTGTTATGGTTCACCACAACAACAAAAATATTATTTGGCCCAATGTATTGTATTCAAATTCAGCTGAATATAAATTTGAGGCCTAGTATTTAGGCGCTGGGTGAACGGTATGGATTTACTGACAGAATTTGACTTGGAAATGCACAGTAGCGTGTGTGTGAAGTTATTCTGAATGACCCTATGTGCACCTTGAATATTATATACCCTTTTAGGGATAGATTTCAAATAGCTCTGATATAGCAGAAACCACTAAATTATGAAATTGCTAAATTGGGAATTGTATTTCAACCCAGAACAAAAAATGTGCTTTGACGGACACTAAATAACTTGCCCAGCCACAACAGTACAGCGGTAACGACAGATTTAGCGGGATATAAATTTGAGGCCTAGTATTTAGGCGCTGGGTGACCGGTATGGATTTAGTGACAGAATTAGACTGGGATATGGCCAAAAAATAACCACACTATTGCTGGTTAAATGCACTTGGTGTGACAGCTTGACCAACCACACTACTGAGGGTTAAATGCACTTGGTGACGGGGGCGCAGCTTGCCCCTGATGTAGTATATGGCCAAAAAATGAACAGACTATTGCTGGTTAAATGCACTTGGTGTGACAGCTTGACCAACCACACTACTGAGGGTTAAATGCACTTGGTGACGGGTGCAGCTTGCCCCTGATGTAGTATATGGCCAAAAAATTAACAGACTATTGCTGGTTAAATGCACTTGGTGTGACAGCTTCACCCTGATGTAGGCTTCAGCCAAAAAACAACCACACCATTGAGGGTTAAATGCACTTGGTGACAGCTTGCCCCTGATGTAGTATATGGCCAAAAAATAAACAGACTATTGCTGGTTAAATGCACTTGGTGTGACAGCTTCACCCTGATGTAGGCTTTAGCCAAAAAGCAACCACACCATTGAGGGTAAAATGCACTTGGTCGCAGCTTGTGCTGGCGCACCACAAGACACAAAATGGCCGCCGATCACCCCAGAAAAAAGTGACTGACAAACGGTCTGGGCAGCCTAAAAACAGTGAGCAATTGAATTTCAGCAGCTCAATGATGCACAGCTGCAGATCGATCGATTAATCAAGTCCTTTGGAGGAGTTAATCTGCCTAATCTCGCCCTACTGTCGCAGCCGCAACCTCTCCCTACGCTAATCAGAGCAGAGTGACGGGCGGCGCTATGTGACTCCAGCTTAAATAGAGGCTGGGTCACATGGTGCTCTGGCCAATCACAGCCATGCCAATAGTAGGCATGGCTGTGACGGCCTCTTGGGGCAAGTAGTATGACGCTTGTTGATTGGCTGCTTTGCAGCCTTTCAAAAAGCGCAAAAAAAGCGTCACAAAAGCGCCAAGAAAGCGACGAGCACCGAACCCGAACCCGGACTTTTACGAAAATGTCCGGGTTCGGGTCCGTGTCACGGACACCGCAAAATTCGGTACGAACCCGAACTATACAGTTCGAGTTCGCTCATCCCTAGTTAACAGCCAATGTGGAAGCTCTGAGAAGCAAGGAACCACTGAACTACTAGGTGCGCAGGCTTGACCTGTGACCAGAGCTGGCACAATTTGCCATGGAATTCTTGGCTTGCCCCTCGTTGAGTGTACTGTCCGAATGGACTTTCAGCTCAGCAGGGGGGATTTTGAACAATATGTGCACTCAACTAGCTCACGACAGTGTGGACTACCTCACATTTAAAAAAATGAATGAGGCATGGATCTGGAAGGTTTTCAACACCTGTGACGACAATGTGCAATTGATTTTTCTTTATTCCAGCCCACACATATCCGCCACCACCCAGAACAAAGTATGGTTCTTGCCTTATTTATATACATCAGCATAAAAGTCCCTTGATGTCAGGTGAATGCCACATTTTTGGGGCCTGTACTGGCCGACAGTTACATTTTTATCCTGTGACCGCCTAATGTACCTCCAGCCACAAAATCCACAGTTCTGTGGATCATTCTTGCAGACAACCCATCGACAGCCACTCTCTGGATCCAGCCTCAAGGAACGCGTAGACCGACAGGTGTCCGACTAAATTGGGTTAACAGCCAATGTGGAAGCTCTGAGAAGCAAGGAACCACTGAACTACTAGGTGCGCAGGCTTCACCTGTGACCAGAGCTGGCACAATTTGCCATGGAACTCTTGGCTTGCCCCTCGTCGAGTGTACTGTCCGAATGGACTTTCAGCTCAGCAGGGGGGATTTTGAACAATATGTGCACTCAACTAGCTCACGACAGAGTGTACTACCTCACATTTAAAAAAATGAATGAGGCATGGATCTGGAAGGAATTCAACACCTGTGACGACAATGTGCAATTGATTTTTCTTTATTCCAGCCCACACATATCCGCCACCACCCAGAGCAAAGAATGGTCCTTGCCTTATTTATATACATCGGCATAAAAGGCCCTTGATGTCAGGTGAATGCCAAATTTTTGGGGCCTGTACTGGCCGACAGTTACATTTTTATCCTGTGACCGCCTAATGTACCTCCAGCCACAAAATCCACAGTTCTGTGCTGTCCGATGAATGCCTATTGGCTAATTTTTGGGGCCTTTACTGGCAGACAATTACAGATTTATCCTGTGACCGCCTAATGTACCTCCAGCCACAGAATTAAAAGTTTTGTGCTGTCAGGTGAATGCCTTTTGCCTAATTTTTGGGGCCTGTACTGACCGACAGTTAAATTTGTTATGTCTAGCCACATAATCACACCCCTGTATCACTTCTCTGCCTCTTTTTATGGTGGCGTATGAACCGCATTCACCATAAGGACCTTCTAATGTCACAGGGTCATATGACTGTGCCCCCCACCCCTAACTGTACCCCTCACCTCGTACTGTGCCGCCTTATACCCTGCATTGTGCCCTCTTACCACACCCTGTGCAGTGCCCTTAGTCATTCCCTGTACTGTACCCTCTTAGGCGATAAGACATTTTTCAGATACATAAATGAAAAAAGGAAACTAAAACAAAGAATTTAAAAATTAAAAACAAAAGAAGGAAGGTATATGAAGAAGATAAAGAACTAGCTGACTGCCTCAATGAATACTTCTGTTCAGTTTTTACAAAGGAAAGTGAAGGAAAATAACCTCAGTTAGGAAGGAAGACTAATTAATCTTTTGATGCATGTGTCTTTACAGAGGAAGAGGTTCTAAGTCAGCTGTCTAAAATTAATGCAAATAAGTCACAGGGGCCTGATGGGATACACCCAAAGCTATTAAAAGAGCTTAGTGATGAACTAGCAAAATCATTAACAGATTTATTTAATCAATCACTGGTAACAGGAGTCGTCCCAGAAGATTGGAAATTAGCAAAGGTTGTGCCCATTCACAAGAAAGGTAGTAGGGAGGAATCAGGCAAATATAGGCCAGTAAGCATGACATCAATAGTGAGTAGGGAAATTAATGGAAACCATACTTAAGGAGATGTCATGGAACCATGAACCAGACGTACAACAAGAGATAAGTGGAAAATAAGAAGGTTTTATTGAAGAGCAAGCCGTAGCAAAGTCCGAACGGATGGCTAAACCGAAGCAGGGTCTTGCGGAGACAGAGGTCAGGAACCAGAAGGGTAGTCAGACGAAGCCAGGAACAGGAACCAACGGGGTAGTCAGACGAAGCCGGAATCAGGAACCAACGGGGTAGTCAGACGAAGCCGGAATCAGGAACCAACGGGGTAGTCAGACGAGGCCAGGATCAGGAACCAGAAGCAGCAGCAGTCTTGGAAGCATGTGAACACAGGAGGACCAAGCAAGGAACTGAAGCCACAGACCTCCTATATATATGAGCTAGGCATCCAGCTCCTCCCAGTGGGAAGGAGGAGCCGCAGGGTGGGAGGCTACAAGAAAACCCAGAAACCAAGATGGCCGCCAGCACATGTCAAACGAAGGGAACAGCAAGGAGGTAAGACCATGACAGTACCTCCCCCTCAAGGGCCCCTCCTCCGCGGAGTAAGGAACGGTTTCTGAGGGAAGCGTGCGTGGAAGGCTCGGAGCAAGACAGGAGCATGGACATCTGCGGAGGGAACCCAGGAACGCTCCTCTGGACCATAACCACGCCAATGGACCAAAAACTGCACCCGGCCGCGGACCAGGCGTGAGTCCAGGATATTGCTCACCTCATACTCCTCACGATTGCCCACTTGGACCGGACGAGGCCGAGGAATCGAGGAAGTGAAACGATTACACACCAGTGGCTTCAACAGGGAGACATGAAACACGTTGGAGATCCGCATGCCAGGAGGAAGCGCAAGGGCATAGGCTACCGGGTTTACCCTGCGAAGCACTCGGAAGGGACCAACAAAGCGAGGCGCCAGCTTGGGAGTGGGCACTCGAAGGTTGAGGTTGCGGGTGGACAACCATACGCGGTCTCCGACCTGGTAGGAAGGAGCGGGCGCTCGTCTGCGATCAGCCTGGAGTTTCTGGCGCTGCGCAGAGACCTCAAGGGACCTCTGGATCTGTACCCAAGAAGCACGTAGGACGGAAAGGTGATCCTCCACAGCCGGAATATCCTGGGGAGAGAATACCTCCGGTAACACGGCAGGTTGGAACCCATAATTGGCCATGAAGGGAGACGTCCCAGAGGAAGAGTTCACCGCCGTGTTCCTGGCAAACTCAGCCCAAGGCAGGAGGTCAACCCAATTGTCTTGGTGATCGGAGACATAGCAACGAAGGAATTGCTCCAAGGCCTGATTGGATCGTTCTGCGGCCCCATTGGACTGAGGGTGGTAGGCCGAGGAGAAAGAGAGATGAATCCCCAACTGGGAGCAAAAGGCGCGCCAGAACCTGGACACAAACTGACTCCCCCGATCCGACACAATCTCCTTGGGCAAACCGTGCAACCGGAAGACCTCCCTGGCAAAAATCGAGGCCAACTCTTGTGCAGAGGGTAACTTCTTGAGAGGAACACAGTGGCACATTTTGGAAAACCGATCCACAATCATGAGAATGACCGTATGGCCTCGGGATGCAGGGAGGTCCACAATGAAATCCATCCCCAGGTGTGACCATGGACGCTCCCCGGTGGCTATGGGTTGCAAAAGGCCCAACGGAAGGTGCCGAGGGGACTTACTCTGGGCACAAACGGAGCATGCCGCTACATATGCGGCGATGTCGGAACGTAGAGAAGGCCACCAGAACAGACGTGAAACCGCCCAGGACAGCTGATTCTTTCCAGGGTGCCCCGCGGCCTTGGAGTTATGGTAGGTTCGCAACAACCGAGTGCGCAACTCCTCAGGCACAAAACATCTGCCGTTGGGTCTCCCAGAGGGAGCACCAGATTGAGCCGCCAAAATCTGCTCACCCAGAGGAGAAGTCAGGCTGGTGCGAATAGCGGCCAGGATCTGATTCGGGGGTATGACCGTAGTCGGAATCGACTCCTCCCCGGACAGCTCGGAGTACTGCCGTGATAAGGCATCCGCTCTGATGTTCTTGGAGCCGGGTAGGTAGGAGACCACGTAATTAAAACGTGACAAGAACAGAGCCCATCTGGCCTGACGTGGTGTCAATCTCTTGGCCTCAGAGAGGTAGGTCAGATTCTTGTGGTCCGTCAGGATGAGAACCGGAACCACCGAGCCCTCGAGCAAGTGCCTCCATTCTTTAAGGGCCTGCACGATGGCCAATAACTCCCTGTCACCAATCTGATAGTTGCACTCCGCGGAAGACAGTTTCCGGGAGTAAAACCCACAAGGAAGCAGAGGACCCTCTGGTGTTCTACGCTGAGACAGGAGGGCGCCTACTCCCGTCTCAGACGCGTCCACCTCGAGGACAAAAGGCAACCCAGGGTTGGGATGCGACAGAATCGGAGCCGACACAAAGGCGGACTTTAGAGCCTCAAAAGCTCGGATGGCCTCGAGCGGCCAGACCTGAGGATTACTGCCCTTCCTGGTCAGATCCGTGAGAGGCTTGGCTAGCATGGAAAAGTCCCTGATGAACTTCCGATAATAATTGGCGAAGCCCAAAAAGCGCTGCAGGGCACGAAGCCCACTGGGCTGGGGCCACTGTAAGACAGCCGAAACCTTCTCAGGATCCATGGAGAACCCCTCAGCGGAAATGATGTAACCTAAGAAGGTTACCTGGGATCGGTGAAATTCGCATTTCTCAAGCTTACCGAACAGCTTGTTCTCTCGTAAGCGTTGCAACACTCGTCTGACATCCAGAATGTGGGCCTCCATGGATGCAGAATATACCAAGATGTCATCCAAATAGACCACCACACACTGCTGCAACAGGTCACGGAAAACATCGTTGATGAATTCCTGGAAGACTGCGGGCGCATTGCACAACCCAAAGGGCATAACCAAGGATTCATAATGACCGGTCCTGGTGTTAAACGCGGTCTTCCACTCATCGCCCGCCTTGATCCTTACCAGGTTATATGCCGCCCTCAGGTCGAGTTTGGTAAAGACCGTGGCCCCTTTGAGGCGATCGAACAGCTCGGAAATCAAGGGTATCGGGTAAGCGTTCTTGATCGTGATGCGATTGAGACCCCTGTAATCGATGCAAGGCCTCAACTCGCCGCCCTTCTTTTTCACAAAGAAAAATCCAGCCCCTGCCGGGGACGAGGATTTGCGAATGTGTCCGCGTGAAAGCGCCTCCCTCACGTACTCCTCCATGGCCTCATTCTCCGCTACCGACAGTGGATAGACTTTGCCACGAGGAGGAACGGCACCGGATTGTAACTCTATGGCACAATCGTATGGGCGGTGCGGAGGTAGGGCAACCGCGCGCACCTTATCGAATACATCCCGGTACTCTTCGTATTCAGGAGGCAACAGAGAGTCCGAGGAAGTACACAGCAACTTGACAGGCCCATGGATGCAACTAGCCCCACACTGCGGTGACCACGAGAGGATCTCGACCGATCTCCAATCGAAAGTCGGATTATGCTTCTGGAGCCAGGGGTACCCCAAGACCACCGAGTAGTGTGGAGACGAAATAACCTGGAGACAGACCGACTCTCTGTGAACGGCACCAATGGCCATCCCCACTGGAAGGGTCTCATGAGTCACGTGTGGCGGCAGAAGGGGTCTGCCGTCTATCGCCTCAAGAGCCAGTGGGGAACCTCGAGGCTGCAGAGGAATGGAATTGGCGGCAACGAACACTCTATCAATGAACAAACCACCAGCACCAGAGTCCACCAACGCCTGGGTCGTCACCGAGCCCCCGACCCAGGAGAGGACAACCGTGATCAGTGGTTTGTCAACACGGGAAACCGGGGACGAGGAGACTCCACCCAAGATCTGCCCCCGACAGGACCTCAGGTGCGAGCGTTCTCCCGGACGGTTCGGACATGCCAACCGAAAATGCCCACCGAGACCACAGTACATGCATCGGCCCTCGCGTCTCCGGAGTACCCTCTCCCCCTCAGACAGGCGAGCAAACCCCCGCTGCATGGGTTCACCCCCAGACAAGTCATCCCCAGGAGGCGTGGGAGGAGAGGGAGGCACGGGTGGGACAGCAAACGTAGGCGCCAATCTGTTAGGAGACCTCCGCAGGCTCTCCTTAAAGGAAGGTCTCTCCCTGAGTCTGGTGTCAATCAAAATCAGGAAAGAAATAAGAGACTCGAGCTCCACTGGTAGGTCCTTAGCTGCAACCTCATCCTTCAAGGCATCCGAGAGACCATGAGAGAAAGCAGCGACCAGAGCCTCATTATTCCAGCCCACCTCTGCTGCCAGGGTACGAAACTCAATGGCGTATTCAGCTACGGATCGTGAACCCTGTCTGATGGACATAAGGAGCTTCGCAGCAGAGGCAGCACGAGCCGGCACATCGAATACCTTCCGAAGAGAAGCAACAAAACCGGAAAACTCGGCAACCACCGGATTGTTGTTCTCCCATAAAGGGCTGGCCCAGGCCAAGGCCTTGTCCGAGAGCAGCGAGATCAAGAAGCCCACCCTTGATCTCTCAGTAGGAAAGGCATGTGGCAGCAACTCGAAGTAAATGCCCACCTGGTTAAGGAAACCTCGGCACTGAGTTGGCTCTCCCCCAAAGCGCTGTGGAAGGGGGGCAGAACCGGTCATACCCTGAAACACCACAGGCGCAGCAACAGGTGTCAGGGTAGACTCTGGCGCAACAACCGGAGCGGCAGTAGGAGCGGGCCCAGGAGCGACAACCGACCCATCGGCAACGGAAGCTAAATGAGCCGTGCGTTCAAGCAGGGTTTGCAACGCCACAGCGAACCGACCCAACAGGTGATCCTGCTGATCAAGTCTGGCAACCAGCGTAGGTAGCGAGGGTGGCCCTGTACCGTCAGAATTCATGGCTTGGTCCTAATGTCATGGAACCATGAACCAGACGTACAACAAGAGATAAGTGGAAAATAAGAAGGTTTTATTGAAGAGCAAGCCGTAGCAAAGTCCGAACGGATGGCTAAACCGAAGCAGGGTCTTGCGGAGACAGAGGTCAGGAACCAGAAGGGTAGTCAGACGAAGCCAGGAACAGGAACCAACGGGGTAGTCAGACGAAGCCGGAATCAGGAACCAACGGGGTAGTCAGACGAAGCCGGAATCAGGAACCAACGGGGTAGTCAGACGAGGCCAGGATCAGGAACCAGAAGCAGCAGCAGTCTTGGAAGCATGTGAACACAGGAGGACCAAGCAAGGAACTGAAGCCACAGACCTCATATATATGAGCTAGGCATCCAGCTCCTCCCAGTGGGAAGGAGGAGCCGCAGGGTGGGAGGCTACAAGAAAACCCAGAAACCAAGATGGCCGCCAGCACATGTCAAACGAAGGGAACAGCAAGGAGGTAAGACCATGACAGGAGAGGATTGTGGAACATCTAAAATCCCATGGATTGAAAGATGAAAAACAGCATAGGTTTACTTCAGGGAGATCATGTCAAACGAATCTTATAGATTTTTTTGATTGGGTGACTAAAATAATAGATGGCGGAGGTGCAGTATACATCGCTTATCTAGACTTAAAAAGGCTTTTGATACTGTCCCACAGAGAAGGCTAATCAATAAATTAGAGTCTTTGTGCTTGGACTCCCATATTGTTGAATGGATTAGGCAGTGGCTGAGGGACAGACAACAGAGGGTTGTAGTCAATGGAGTATATTCAGACCATGGTCTTGTTATCAGTGGGGTACCTCAGGGATCTGTTCTGGGACCCATATTGTTTAATATCTTTATCAGCGAAATTGCAGAAGGCCTCGATGGTAAGGTGTGTCTTTTTGCTGATGACACAAAGATTTGTAACAGGGTTGATGTTCCTGGAGGGATACACCAAATGGAAAAGGATTTAGGAAAACTAGAGGAATGGTCAAAAATCTGGCAAGATAATGCTCCTGGGGCGCATAAACCCAAGAGCAGAATATCAAATCAGTGATACAGTCCTAACCTCCGTATCTGAGGAAAGGGATTTAGGGGTCATTATTTCAGAAGACTTAAAGGTAGGCAGACAATGTCATAGAGCAGCAGGAAATGCTAGCAGAATAATTGGGTGTATAGGAAGAGGCATTACCAGTAGAAAGAGGGAGGTGCTCATGCCGCTCTACAGAGCACTAGTGAGACCTCATTTGGAGTATTGTGCTCAGTACTGGAGACCATATCTCCAGAAGGATAATGATACTTTGGAGAGTTCAGAGAAGAGCTACTGAACTAATACAAGGATTGCAGGATAAAACTTACCAGGAAATATTAAAGGACCTTAACATGTATAGCTTGGAAGAAAGACGAGACAGAGGGGATATGATAAAAACTTTTAAATACATAAAGGGAATCAACAAGGTAAAAGAGGAGAGAATATTTAAAAGGAGAAAAACTGCTATAAGAGGACATAGTTTTAAATTAGAGGGGCAAAGGTTTAAAAGTAATATCAGGAAGTATTACTTTACTGAGAGAGTAGTGGATGCATGGAATAGCCTTTCTACAGAAGAGGTAGCTGCAAATACAGTGAAGTTTAAGCATGCATGGGATAGGCATAAGGCCATCCTTTATATAAGATAGGGCAGGGGCTATTCATAGTATTCAGTATATTGGACAGACTAGATTGTCCAAATGGTTTTTATCTGCCATGGCATTCTATGTTTCTATGTTTCAATACCCTTTTATCCGGTCACAGTATGGCGGTGTATCCGGTCACTGTACAGAGGTGTTATCCGGTTAATGTATAGTGGTGGTATCCAAAAACTGGATGGCCATAACTGTATCCTTTTCCCTGCCCATGCCATCCTTTTTTAGATCTGGCATGAGAGTGAAAAATATGCAGATTGCGATGCCAAGGACCTTTGCGCCACAATCTGTGTCAGATTGGGGTAACGCCATCCCGGTCTGGATACACTACTTTGCTTGGTAAGTCTCCCTTATATATGTTCACCATTATGTTTTGGTCAGCACTATGATAGGTACCATGGGTACACATAGTTTCCATATGGTCCGGCTATTTTTGCAGTTCTGACTGTGGTTACTTCCCTGGAAGTGACTTTCTTGTCCTACACAGGGATATTGAATGTATTTATATAGGAGACTTCACCACATACTTTATAGATTTGTGACTGGCATGTAATCATCATTATTCCTTATGTAGTGTACCACAGGGATGGTGTTTTTTTCCTGCTGCTACTTCTTTTTAAACATAACGTCATGCATGTAATCGTGTTATTTAATAAAATGTACACAATTTTTTTGCATTTGTACCATTGGCTTCGATTCTTGTAGGTCGTTGTTTTGTTAAAGGAGCTGGTACTTTTTTGTACTTTACAATAGTTGACCTGTTCATATTGCCGCAACATGTGTTGCATTGACTCATTGTAGTTTTGGTATGGGTATCAATGTTGGTCTTATATCGGTATTAATGGCTGCAAATATGACCTGAAGGTTTTTCAAGTTAGCCTTCCATTAAAGTGAATGGGGTCCGCCACGAACATGTGGTTCACGAACATTTGATTGTGAACACACATTCGCAAATCGTCCCGGCCGATCTTCGTCCATCACTAATCTGCTGTATGCCTTCAGGTGTCTGCTATGTAAAACAGCACAAAACTTTTCAGCGGGCACCATGGACTTCCGCTGATCATATAAGGCGCTCATCCTTAAGGAGCTAGAAGAATGGATACATCACCTTTTTTAATGGTATGAAGGCTGTATGATTCCATGGAGGACTTGAGGGTAGGCCTTAAAATACTTCGACAAATACACACCCAATTAACTCAAATTATGTCAGTTAGCCTATTAAAAGCTTCTACACCCATGACATTGTTTTCTGGAATATTCCAAGTTATTAACCCCATCCCAACATCTGCCATACATGAATACTGGACATTAAAGGTGGCACCTACTCAGGAGCTGAGTGGGCACCATAGCCTGCAGGTACCTGCTGTTTGAGACAAGATACCAATTATTGAGTTTTAACATCTCAGATCAGGTGGTCAATTACAGCCACAGCATGTGTCGTCAAATACTGAGAGCGAGCTTGGTGTCCCCATTAAGAATTTTTTCCATATATTGGGAAATCAAATTAAAATGAAAAAATGGAAAATCACTGTGTTAGGAAGGGTATAAAAGGCAAAGTCAACGTTTATGTAAACTTCAGAGCCACTGAGAATGCATGAAAGAATAAAAGCTGATATAAATCATTGTCTCTAGCATTCTACTGGCATTTCACATACTTGAAATATAACAGTTATCCTAACTGACTTAAGAAAAGAAACATGTACTAGGATTAAATGTCATGCAAAAAAGTTTTAATGAATGTGTCTAAGGTGTATGTACACTTATGAATTCTTCTACATTTTTTACAAATCGTCCAGCATTCCCATTACAACATATTGAAGAGGATTAAAAACCTTGAAACCATGCCAACTGATAAATCATTATAAGCAATGGAGGAACTACGGATAATTGAATTATCTTTACAGTTCAGTTGCTTAATAAACTTCAATACATAACTAGGAACTCTGCCTATTAACTATAAATTATGACTTGGAAATCGGCAATTAAGCCGTTTAGGCGGTATGTCTATTATTAAACATTTGGGCTACTTAGCTGCTGAATCACAACAATGAGGATAAGTATTTTGGCGAAAACCTTATGTAATAAAATCATAAATTTCTTGTTTCAACTTAAAAACATATATTTAATTATACAAAAGGCATTAACTTTGCAGAATCAACATATAGTAGACGTATTGGACATGT
Organism: Bufo gargarizans; assembly: GCF_014858855.1. Lineage (NCBI taxonomy): Eukaryota > Metazoa > Chordata > Amphibia > Anura > Bufonidae > Bufo > Bufo gargarizans. Next base: position 240,590,542 of record NC_058080.1, read on the forward strand.
TTATATCCATGAGCGAGTGTGTTGATGTCTACATTCATGTTTGTTTCAGTTTACGTGTTGGAAATGTACAAGTTATATTAGCTGAAATGAATGATTCACTTTTAGTTTACTGTATTTGTTATTCTAATTCAGAAATGGGCCACATGTGATTTATATTTGTGAACTAATGAAGGTGGTGTTATTTTTACTTTCCAAATTTTTATCTGTATCTTATTTATTTTACATAACTTCTATGGTTGTTAAACTATAAGACAAACAGGAAAAAAATCGAATTCCTGGTGCAGTTGTTGACCAAGAGTTTTTGCATGTGATACACAAAAGTGATTTTCAACAATATTATAGACTATATACAGACTATACTGTATGAAGCAAATATAATGCAGCCTACATATTTATTAGAGATTAGCAAATGTCCTTAAATTTATTTGGTTCTGTCAGATTCCTTTCTGTCCAAATTAACTCAAATCTAAATTGAAAGAACCCTAATTGCCCTGAAAAGTCATGTAAACCACTCTCCTAGGACTGTATCCAACCTTTTTAAACTCTTTAAGGCAAAGACCAAAATTAGTAATGACAAAGTGAAGTGACATGTATGTCAATAGGTAAACAGATGGTAGCCGGTGATAGCGAACAATCTGTGTAAAAATACTCTGTGCAGTCAGATTTTTTGTAGTTGATGTCTGCATGTGTTTATGCAAACATGGTGGAAGAAATGTTTTGTTTAAAACAAACAATCCAAAAAGTATCCCTTTTTAGCAAGTAGCAACAGTTTTGGTGTTAGTTTAAGTAATCAATTCAATGATTTTCCAAGATCATGAAGAAGCAAAGGAATATTACAAAAGTCATCAAAAATGTTTCCCTTTTTTGGGAGCAGTTTCAGGTCTACTATGCTGTGCAGGACAGAGTTAGTTGCAGCAGCAATACAATATGGAACATAATGAACAAGACAGGAGATGTACGGCTAAGTAAGAGCAGTAGTACTGGTGGCAGCACAGTATGGACCATCAGGATTTATGCAGCTGTGCACTAACAGCACAATATGGAACATGATGAACAGGTAGACAATGGCAGTCCTCACTAGCAGTCCCCAATGGTCATTACCAGGGCCAGTTCTAGATGAAATGGGGCCCTAGGGTGAAAAACAATAAGGACTCCCCCACATGACACTTGCTGACTTTAACATCCTCCCCCCAGCACTACAGAAGTACAGTGCCCCATATCTCTTACATCCAGTGACGTCCAGTGATGTAGATGTTCTCTGTCCTCGTCTTCTCCTTTCAGACCTTCAGACCAGATCACCATTTTGTCGCCATTTTCCATCTCTGCAACAACAAAAAATCTTAGTTTACTACTTTTCCATCATCCTCCCATCTTCTAGACAAATCATCCTACTACCCCCAATACTGTGCCACTGTGCTCCCCAATACTATACTGCAGAAACAGATAATACTAGTACCACACAGAGCCCCCCATATAAAATACCCCTTCTTTGTGGCCTCAGTAGAAGCCCCCATATTCCACCCCATGTGCCAGTAATAAGTGCCTCTCCTCCACCCCCTTATGCCAGTAACAAGTGCCTCTCTTCCCCCATCTGTCAGTAACAAGTGCCTCTCCATGCCCTCCATGTGCCAGTAACAAGTGCCTCTCCATGCCTCCCATGTGCCAGTAACAAGTGCCAACCCCCATGCGACAGTATCAAGTGCCAACCCCCCATGTGCCAGTATCAAGTGTCAAACCCCTCCATGTGCCAGTATCAAGTGCCAACTCCCCCATGTGCCATTATAAAGTGCCAACCCCCCATGTGCCAGTTTCAAGTGCCAAACCCCCCCATGTGCCAGTATCAAGTGCCAAACCCCCCATGTGCCAGTATCAAGTGCCAAACCCCCCATGTGCCAGTATCAAGTGCCAAACCCCCCTCACCACAACCACATGTGCTAGTATAAAGTGCTTCCCGCTCCACCCATGTGGCAGTAACAGTCCGGTATAAAAAAACCCACAGAAAACACACTTATACTTACCTCCGTCACACAGTGATGCAATGCAGGCCTCTTCCGGCCTGTGTCCCGCCCTGTATGGCTCAGGTGGCGTGATCCTGCACCAGCCTCTGATAGACTGCTGGCATAAGGCCTGCAGCCTATCAGAGGAATAGGGAAGGTAGATGCCTCTCTCTCCCCTGCCCCACAGCACAGCCATCTGTATCGCTGTCCTGAGGACAGTGATACAGATGACTATGGAGATGAATGCTTCCACAATGGAAGCGTTCATCTCCCTGTGACCTGCCATTAGTTGCGAGCCGGCTCCGGTGTCAGGTGGTGGGCTTGGGGGCCCGGGGGAAATTGCTCCTCTTGCATATATGGAAGCGCCGGCCCTGTTCATTACCCACTGTAAGCAATGGCAGAACTATTTATTGGCACCACATCCTCACAGATTTACAAATTCACGTTTCGCATATTATGTTTTTTCCACACTGTTTCGTCTGCTACTGTGCGATGATGTCTCCCCCATTAAAGTCAATGGGGACTCAAACTTCACTTTATTATTTTTCGTTGTATAATGATTATAACGTAAAATAATAGCATTTTTAAGACAGAATGCTAAATAAAATGGCCATTGAGGGGTTAAAAATAATAATAAAAAAACTTCACCTCATCCACTTAATCGCACAGCCGGTATCCTCTTCTTTCTTCTTTCTGCAGGACCTGCGATGACGTCACCATGCTCACACGTGGTCAGTGCTTTGATGTCACCGCAGCTCCTTCTCTCTTTATTCAGCCCTAGTCTCCATCATGCGTTGCATGTTCAGAAAGAAACCATTTACTGACTGATACAGATTTTAAAGTTTAGACTTTGTAAATTACTGTCTATACAATTATTAATTGTAATTATTAAATGAAAGCCATGTATTTTTCTACTAAATCAGTTAGAAAACAATATTGAGATGTAAGACCAAATCCATGAGTAATATGAAACATGTAAGTGTGAATGTTTCTCATATATCCACATAGAGATAAAACTGAGAAGATAAATGCCAAAATAGCCACTAGCATGATGTAAAGCACTTAGGCAACTCTGTAACTGTGTACATTCCCAAGTTCACCCTGCTATAATCATTATCATAATATGAAAAATTTGTAAGAAGCCTATATATAGGAAATAAAAGTATGCTTTTATTTTCTAGGATAAGCTCCTCATTTTTATTTAAAAATACCTTAACCAAAAAGATTAGATGATATAAAGACGATATAGAGAAATAAAACATATGCTAGATAGACAATAGATAGATTGATAGATAGATAATATATAGATGAACAGAATGATAGCTAGATAATATATAAATGGATAGAGAGATAGATAGATAGATAGATAGATAGATAGATAGCATATGGAGCAGCATGTATTTGTATGTATATGTATAAAAGAAAGCTTTATCAAAAAGTTGATTTGTAAGATAAAATACTGTATGCGATATTTGAGACAAATACTGTAATTTATTTGACTAGAAATGTAATCCTCCAAAAATGTATTCATTTTATAAATATCATAAAACTTCATTTTACATTGGCCATTATAAAATCACAAAAAAAGTCCTAAAATAAATTGAATAGAAGTCATCCACATATTATTCCGTTTATCTACCATGCTGTTATTCAACTGTAAAAGGCTTATTACAAGAACAACATAATATAAGTGGTAATTTACTGTACATCCCTCTCAATCACTAGGATATTGATAGTAGCATTCTAACAAGTACATTGAGAGGAAACATTTATGAGCCTGAATGGAGGCAGGCACAGTACTTCATTTTCTCCATACTCAGACACAGCAACAAAACACTTCAATAGTATGTAATTTGTTATACCTATTGTTCAAGTAAAGATTGTTTTATGGGATACCTATTGTTCAAGTAAAAATCATTTACTTTTCAAGATACAAGATATGAACTCTAAAAATAAGATCTGAAACGTTTTCTAGAGAATTTTCCAGCAATTTTAAATGTCAAATTTTATAAAAGTGGAATGAGCATATGCCTTAAAATTGAAAAATGAGCAATACAACATAGGCACAGATATGTCACTTATGTTATATGGACTGTTATTGAGTATAAGTGGTATGCAGATGCAAACCAATTAAACCTTTCATAAATCATTTAGATATTACAATGCATCAATGTTCTACTATTTAGTCATGAAGAATGTTTTTATCTGTGAGACAAATTGCAGGTTTTAGAGTGTATATTAAAGTTATTGATTAACCACTTCCCGACCGCCCATTCACTATAAACGCCCTAGGCGGTCGGTTTTATCTCTTTCAGAGATGGCAGCTGCATGCTAATTGTGCAGCTGCCGAGCAGGGGACCGCTGTCAGTGACAGCAGGGCACCCTAGAGAGAAGGCAGGGACCTTTCCTGGGTGTCCCTGCCTTCTAGAGCACTGTGTATACAGATCAGGAAGCGCTATGCCACTTCCGGTCCCGTCTTAGTCATGTGAGCAGTCGGGTCTGCCATAGACCACAATAAGCCCTGCACTGAGGCTGTACAGTGCTGTATTATGCTGCACAGCCTCTCTGGGGGTGGATTTCCCCTATAACAGTGGCTACTATGTCAGCCCCAGTTACAGAAGAAATCAATAGTTAATAAAAAAAAAAAAGAAGTTAAATGTCCCCCAGGGGTCTTATATGACCTTATGGGGGACACAAAGTGTAAAATAAAAAATAAATAAAAATAAAGTTTCACATTTAAAAAACAAAAATCCCCACAAATCCCCACAATGTAAAAAAAAATTGAAGAAACAAAATAAAATAAACATATTTGGTATCACCGCGTCCACAATGACCAGCTCTATAACAATATCATATTATCTACCCCAGGTGAACACAGTAAATAAATAAAAAATAAACATTGCGCCAAAACTGATTTTGTGCTCACCTCCCCAAAACATAATTCTAATCATTCAAAAATTTGTATGTATCCAAAAATGGTAGCAATAAAAAGCTCATCCCGCAAAAAAATAAGCCCCCACACAAGACCATAGCCAGAAAAATAAAAAATATGAAAAATATGAAAATTGCAACACAAAAACATGATTTTTTTAAAAAAAATTGTATAAAATGTTAAAAAATAAAAAAGACATATTTGGTATCGCTGCATCCATAACAATCTACAAAAATATCACATGATCTACCCAATCAAGTGAATGGTTAAAAAAAACAAATAAAAATTATGCTCACATTTTTTTTTTTGGGTCACCTCACAAAAAACATAATATTATTCAATCAAAAAAATGTAATGTACCCGAAAATTGTAGCAATAAAAATGTCACTTCATTCTGCAAAAAACAATCCCTCACAAAAGACTATAGCTATAAAAATAAAAAAAATATATGGATCTAAGAAAAACGTAAAAAAAAAAAAAATAGTCATATTTGGTATTGTTGCATCCGTAATGGGCGGATCTATAAAAAAAAAAAATATCACATTATCTACCCCATTAAGTGAACGGCGTAAAAAAAAAAAAATAGAATAAGGATACCAAACAGCTTGTTTTGTGACTTCACCTCCCGAAATGAGAAAACAGTGTTAACTGTATTCAGGAGAAAGTGGGTAGCAAATTGGGGGGGGGGAGGATATTCTGTGAAAAAGAAAGTTTGGGCCAAAAGCACAATTTTCTTGTAAAAAAAAAAAAATTTTCATTTTCTCACCCAAGTATTAAAAATTCTATGAAACAACTTTTCAGAGAAGTGCTCATTCCCCCCCGTTAAAAATTCCATGTGTAGTGTAGTTTACAAAATGTGGTCACTTTTTGGGGGTTTTCACTGTGGGGTACTTCAGGGCCTTTTCAAATGCAACATGGTGCCCAAAGACCATTCCAGCAAAATCTGCTTTCCAAAAATCATATGGCACTGTCGTGTGCCCAAAGAGCGGTACACGACCACATATGGGGTGTTTCTGCAAACTGCAGAATCAAGGTAATAAAGATTGATTGGTTTGTTTTGTAGCTAACCCCATGTGTTCCAGGAAAACAACTGAATTTCTTCTGATTCATTGAGACAGAAACAGAGAGAGAGAGAGAGAGAGAGAGAGAGAAGAAAAAATAGAGAGAGGTAATATTTATTTGAGTGAGAAATGCAAACCAGTCCTTTTTCCCTACTATGTAAAAGCACTGTTTGAAGAGTATGAGGCTATCACCAGGGGAAAATCTTATTATAAAAAAACAATGAACAGTTCAAGGCTACCCCTAGGGAAAATCTTGTTATAAAAAAGAGAAGCCAATACAAAAATAACTTATTGAACAGTTCAAGGCTACCATGAAGTCTCAACATCCTCACAATCCTTACTCATACTTGACTCTTTTCCACTCATTTTTATATCACTTCTTATATAAAGACATACTATACTTATTTTCCCATTTACTATGTCAATCCCAAAAAGTATAAACACTTAAGATTAGGGATGAGCAGACACATGGATGTTCGTGTTTGATGTGTTTGGCTGAACTATGGTTCAAAGTTCGGTTCAGGTACCCAAACTTGACCTGAATCTAACCCCAAACCCGAACCTCATTGACGTCAATGGGGACCCGAACTTTGGGGCTGTAAAATGGCTGTAAAATAGTTAAATAAAGGGCTAGAGGGCAGCAAAATGAAGCAAAATGGGGGTAAGAGCAGGACAATTGCTCTGCAAACAAATGTGAATAGGGAAATGACTTAAAATAATATAGAATACATACAAATAAAAAAATAATAATCTTTAACCAGGAGGTGGAAAGACAAGCAGAGCTGGAAGTTGAGGAGGCTGTGGACATGGCGGTGTAGGTGGAAGAGGCAGAGGAGGTAGCCAACACAGTTTTTGTGGGTGTTTTTTTTTTTGCAGAATTTTTTTTTGTGGCCGGTATACTTCTCTACTCTTCCAATATAATAAATTATAATTTTGAACCAGGAGGTGGAGATCTCAGTGGAGGAAGAGGTGGACATGACAGTGCTAAATACACATTCGGACAATACACCTGCCGCAGTGCAGACCAGCACCTCCAAGGATAAACGGCAAGCTCAGGCCATGTGTCAAATTTGAAGACCCAGAAGTTAAATTGGACAGACCCATCAGTCAGTACGTGCAGACGTGTGCGCAAGTACTCTTCCACTATGTTGCTGAAATGCAGCCTCCTCCTAAGATGATGGTGCTGGATGTAGTGGCATGCAGACTAAGGTTTTCCACATTTCGGCCATTCTAACCCCCCCTTCTGAGATGGTTCCGCTGCCCCAGCTGCGTTGGCGACTTCCTCCTGCTCCTTGGTATTGCGCTTCCACCAAACTGCCGTTGTCAGATGGGAATGCCGTCAGTAGTGTGTCTACCAGTGTGCGCTTGTATTCACGCATCTTCCGATCATGCTCCAGTGATGGAAGTAAGGATGGCACGTTGTCCTTGTAGCGGGGATCCAGCAGGGTGGCCTCCCAGTAATCAGCACTGGTAGCAATCAGGGCAACTCGGCAGTCGTTGCGCCAGCACTGCCCAGATGCAACAAACGGTACTTGGTGGGAGGTGTATTGTCTATTTCCTCTGTATCCCCCCCAGCCATGCTCCAGTGATGTCCATGAGATGATTTTGGTGCCACCCTTCTGTGAACAAGGTTCCTCCTCCTAATCATCCAAAACTGTGCCCTGCTGGACAGTTGTGTACTTGGCAGCTGTTGGTGCAGGAACTGACCCTCCGATCCACGTGTGGACCACTAGCCTGATAACCATGTAAATGATCCCTGTTACTTCTCCTTTTCCTCCTGTGCCACTCATCCATCATCATTTTTTAAGGAGACATACAGTAGAAGCGCTGGCAAAATTGGTGGAGTACTTAAAACAGTGCAACATGGCACATACATCCCACCCATTCAGTGGTGAAGTTGTGCTCATACGTGCGTTCTGCAGCAGAAACTCCACTTTTGCCTGCTGCTTGCACAGTCTTTCCAGCTTGTGGAAGGTGGAGTTACACCTTGTTGGTAAGTATATAAGGTGGTGAGTGGGAAATTATACTGTAGCGCAGACAGGCGAGCAGCAGCAGGTTGAGAACGCCAAAAGCGCACACAAATGGACCACACTTTCTGCAGCAGCTCTGACATCTCGGGGTAATTTGTCAGGAACCTCTGCACCACCACATTCAGCACATGCTTCAGGCAAGGGATGTGCGTCAAACTGGCTAGGTCCGGAGCTGCTACGAGATTTTGCCTGTTATCGCACACCACCAGGCCGGGCTTGAAGCTCAACGGCACTAAACACTCATCAGTCTGTTCTTCGATGCCCATCCACAGCTCCTGTGTGGTGTGGGTTTTTTCCCCCAAAACAGATTAGTTTCAGAATAGCCTGCTGTCATTTCCTACCTGGCTATGCTGAAGTTGGTGGTGCAGGTATTATGCTGACCGAATGAGGAGGCAGTAGAGGAGGAAGCAGAGTAGAAGGAGGCAACAGGAGGCAACCAGAAACATCCAGCAATCCTCAGTGTCAGTAGGACATGCGCCAAACCGCTTTCTGCCTCAGGCCCAGCCGCCACTACATTACCCAGTGGGCAGTTAGGTAGATAAAATGTCCCTGTCTGTGCTTACTGGTCCACATATCTTTTACGGTGGGGAGTGGGGAAAACCCCCCACCGTGCAATAGCTGCGGCTGCAACGCCAGATAGCAGGGATCGGGGAGCCGGTCACCTCCTAACGTAACCCTAAAAACTCTCCCTAGACTCCTAGCACATGAGCCGCCTCATAAGGTAAGGGGGCTCATGCTCGCCAACCTAGGACCCTGCTATCCCTGCTACGCCCTAGGCCTGATGACAGGGCAGAGAATGCCTGTACATCCACGACACGGATGACAGGCGTCTCCAGAGGCCCAGTAGCTGACAGGATGCAAGGCTGTGGGTGAAGCAGTACGGCAGGTAAGTCACAAAGCAAAATAACAATGTTAACTACTGTTACCTGCCGCAGCCAAGATGGACAGAGGCTCCAGGCTGGGAAACCCACGGTCTTGCCTTCGCTTAACCCCTCCGGGAAAGCACGCCCCTTCCGGAGCAGTCACACACCACAATCATACCTCCAGACAAAACCCACACCATAACTACATACACCAGGTGGGGGGAGGAATGACAAACACACCGGAGGGGACAACAGACACAGCAAAGGAAACAGAATAATAAATAAGGGTGACTCACACAGACAGGATCACAAACAGCCCAGGAGCAGAGCTCCACACCAAGCTGAGCCAAATCCAAACTGACCCTTCAGACTCCAACACACCAACATATAAGGAGGCCTGAGGTCACACCCACATAGAGACACACCCAATGTTCACACACACAGAAGGGAATTAACCCTTCCAACACCGGTGGAAGGGAAGACAGCAACTAAAAGGGGAAGTGCGTATAACTCAAACCCTGTGGACACCAAACAGGGAATGTGCACACATATAAACACGTTGCCAAGGGCAACCGCACGCAAGTCCTGTTATCCGCGGCAACCGCACCTGAGGCAAACCACTAAGTGCCCCTAGCTGCGGTTGACACAACACCAAAACCGCGGGTAACTGCATGCGGCTCCCAAGGAGTCACGACCATGACCAAGGGTCGTGACAATATCTCTGGTTATGTGGACCTTGCCATTGATGGTGTTGCGCAGCACACACCTGATTTTGTCCGCCACTTGTTCGTGAAGGGCATTGATTGCCCGCCTGGAAAAGTAGTGGTGGCTGGGAACCACGTACTATGGGACAGCCACCACCATAAAATTTTTCAAAACTGTCCATTTTCACTAGACAGAATGTCAGAATTTAAAAGTCCAGCAGTCTTGAAATGCTGGCATTCAGGTGCAGGGCTCACAGGTAGGTAGGAGGGGTACTTCCTCTTTATCTCCAGTGTTTGGTAGATGGACAGCTGAACTTTTCTGTGGGACAGTGTGGAGATTATCGGTGACACTGTTGTTGGTGGTGATGGTGCTGAGTCATCAAAAAGCATAAGTGACTGCTGCATGACTTGGGGTCACACTGCTTGGCTGATGTGCAAGGGGATGAGATGGAAGACAGATGTCCATGGGCCGCCGGTGCAAACTCCGCACTTTCAGCAGGAGATCGGGTGGAAGACAATGCGCAGGAACTGGAGGCACTGTCAGCCATCCAATCTACTACCGTCTCTACTTGTTCTGGCCTCACCATTCTTAGAGCAGTATTCGGCCTAAAAAATGACGCATAATGTCCTGTCACCTACATGCACCAGCAGAAGATGTTTTATTTGGGCACATAGCTGGCACAGATCAGTCATTAAAATTTGCGTCTGTACCTATCCCTTAGTAAAACTTAATGGACTTATATCTCTTTTCAACCATATTAACTATGTAACAATGTAAGATCGACAATGTCCTCTACCTGTTGCAGGAGCTCTGCCACCACCAACACTAGCAGCACCACAACCACGGCCACATCCATTATTTGATGCTCTCCAAATTTTTGGAGGTTACCCACAAAATTGACAGACAGACCAGCAATTGTATTTCTGTGTCACTGGTGCAAAGGAGGTGTATTGCATCTCAAAAAATGGCTGTAGGTCACACACTGAATAAATAGACAGATTAACAATTTTATTTATGTGTCACGGATGCAAAGGAGGTATATCTCACCCCCAAAAAATTGCTTTAGTTCATGCACAAAATTAACCAACAGATTAACTATTGTATTTGTGTCATAGGTGCAAAGGGAGTGTATTGCACCCCAAAAAATGGCTATAATTTGGCCACATAATTTACAGACAGATCAACTATTGTATTCCGTGTCACGGGTGCAAATGAGCTGTATCTCAACCCAAAAATGGGTTTATGTCACCCACAGTATTTACACACGTAATAACAATTATATTTCTATGTTCACGAGTGGAAAGGAGGTGTGTTGCACCCCCAAAAAATGGCTATATGTCACCCACAGAATTAACATACCGATCAACTATTATATTTCTGTGTCACAGATGCAAAGGAGACGTATCTCACCCCAACAAAATGGGTTTCTGTCACCCACAGAATTTACACACAGAATAACCATTCTATTTCTATGTTCACGGGTGCAAAGGAGGTGTATTGCACCCCAAAAAATGGCTATATGTCACCCACAAAATTAACATACAAATCAACTATTATATTTCTGTGCCACGGATGCAAAGGAGGTGTATCTCACCCCAACAAAATGAGTTTATGTCACACACAGAATTAACAGACAGAATAAATATTGTATTTCTGTCTCAAGGGTGCAAAGGAGGTGTATCTCACCCAAAGAAATAGCTATAGGTCACCCACAGAATTAACAGACAGATTAACTATTTTATTTCCATATAAACCTACAGCGAAACAAAGGAGTCTCTAAATGACAATATATACAAAAGTAAAAATAAATTTTATTGAATACATGAATATAAAAGCATCAACATAACAAAACACATACAAAATGTGTGATATCTCCCAGCGGACAGAGTATACATAAGCCAATAAATGTAAAGTGAGCGTATATAAAGAGAGCCTGTAAGTGTACAGCCTGCAAAAGCAGGAACCCATCAAAGGTTTGTAGTAGCGACCACACAATTAAAGTATATGCATAACAATAAATGCACAGTGAACACATGTAAGAAGAGCCTGCAAGTGTGCATATATTAAACAGTTATAAAGTGAAAAGTGCAAAAGGTATATAACCTACAAAAACAGGGACCAATCAAGGTTTTATAATAGTGCCCACATAGAATAAAGTATATGCATATACTATAATTGCAGCTTACCCATAATGATGCTGTCACCAACAGGAGGACCACACTCCCTGACACGCGTTTCGGCGGAAACACCTTCTTCTGGTTCTCTCCAATGGCAAAAGCCATTTAAACAATAACCCACCAATTAGAAACCAAGCACTCTAATCAATGAAAACTAATTACCGGTGTGTTGGTATCAGGAACAGGGAAAAATATTGTATAATGGCAGTTACTAAGATAAGCACCACCCAACATGATGACCCATTTAATGGGTGGACCCTAAATAGCCAATAAAAAACTGTGCTCTAAGTTCCTGAGGCTGCATAGTACATAAACGTCAGGCACAAAAGAAAGAGAAGGGGCCAGACATCGCACCACGTGATGCCCAGTCACGAGTGCAAGCGTCTGCCCCAATGAGCCCGATGTAAGAGCAAAAAGGGCGATGCCGTAACACGTGATGGCCAGTCACGAGTGCAAGCGTCTGCCCCAATGAGCCCGACGTAAGAGTAAAGAGGGCGGACACCGCACCACGTGATGGCCAGTCACGCAGCTCGGCACACACCCTCAGTTGCCTGGGAACAGGATGCATGCGAAAAAGGACCATAATTGAATCGCCACATGATCCAGAAAGATACTAAAGATGGCAAGTGTCACTAATAAAAGGTGATAAGTCATGGATGCAAAATAATACTAGAAAAAGAAAGCACAAGCGTAGAATAAAAAAAATAAAATTATAAAGGCAAAGTGAGTTGAGGGAAAATGCAAAATGTGAACAGGGGAAAAATGAAAAAAGTTATTTTGCATAAAAAGCAACTAAATGGTGAAAAGTGTGTGTGTGTACTATACATACACATTTTGTGCACTACAAAATCGCATAAAAGTGCAGAATATCAAATTCATGGGTAAAATGCTTCAATGATGTTCCATGCCGATGTTATCGTCCAACAAAAGTGTCCAAAAGCAATATATAGCAGCAACATAGCGGTGAGAATTGAACTGAAATAAAATAAAATAGTTTGAGAATGACAAGTTAATAATAATAATGGGGAGAACCACTAGACAGTAAATTAATTAAAAATCATAAAATTATAGAAAAGGAGCAAAATTCAGAACTTCATTGAGGCCTTGTGGCTGCATTGTGTTCAATGTCCATGTCCATTTGGTTTCACATTGAGCAAGGCATGTTCCCTCACACGTACTTTCAGTTCTCTTGTTGTTAAACCGATGTAAATCTTAAGGCAAGGACAGGTGGCATAATAAACAACAGCTGTGGTTGTGCAAGAGATATGGTGGGTAATATGGTACGTCTTAGACTGTGTTGAGTCAGTAAAATCGGTTGCTCTGAAGATGCTAGGGCATGCAATACATTTCCCACAAGGACTACAATCCCACTCTGGTCCTTTTGAGCCAAAAATTCCACCTGATTTTATAGGGGAATAATAAGATTTGAACAAATGATCACCCAAATTCTTGGCACGTCTAGCCAGTACAGCTGGATCTGCTTTTAAAATCGGCCAGAACCGGGGGGGCAGAGCTAGCCGAGTATGGTGGTGGACACTTAACCTCGAGCTCCTCACCACATCTCCCGGCTTTACAGCTTTTTAGAGCACTTAGCCTGCTTGAATCATGGGCAAAATGTCCAAAGACAGAAACAAGGACACGGAGGGTTCCTTGAGACCCCAGAAGATGCAGGGGGACCTGTCGAAGTTCCTAAATAAGCCGATGCACTCCCCAGCCAGAGCGAAGAAAATGGCGGCGGCCGCTGCCCGCTCTGAAACACAGGAAGATGACTCGGATGGAGGCAGCTCGTGTACCTTCTCTGACGCACAGGGAACTGTGAACGCATTACCGATCACTCGGTCCTTTCTAAAGCACTCACTGTCGCAAGCCTTGTCCCCGGTGATGAAAGAATTAACGGACATAAAGATGGAGGTACGCCAAATGGGGGCCCGAGTAGACTCGCTTGAATCCTCTCAATCAGCTATTGCTGAACATAGCAGGGGCCTGCATACTCAAATGAAATCGCTGCGCTCGCAGCTGAATAATGCCTACCTTAGCCTGGAAGATCAGGAGAATAGGGGACGGCGTAAGAATGTACGGCTCAGAGGAATCCCGGAATCAATTCCTGCGGAGGAACTCTCAGATTGCGTCCGCCGTATCTTCTCAATCCTAGTGGGGCAGGAACATGCAGACGCCATTATTATCGAGCGCGCACATAGAGCCCTGAGGCCTAAGCCAGCAGGAGACCCGCCGAGAGATACAGTTTGCCGCTTTTGAACTATCTTGACACAGCGGAGATTCTGAAGAAGGCGAGAGATAAAGAGGATATTTTGCTGGACTCTCACAAAATACAGATTTTTCAAGACCTAGCAGCAAGCACGCTCGCTAAGAGGCGGACCTTGCGCCCGTTGACAACAGAGTTAAGAGCCAGGAAAATTCCTATGAGGTGGCTCTTCCCCTTCGGCCTGAGTGCTTCTATTTCGGGCCGGCAGTTCACGGTTCGCAGCCCAGATGACCTGCCTAAGATTTGGGAGGCCCTGGAGATCCCACCTATGGACATCCCGTCGTGGCTGCCTGTACCTACAGCTGAAGACCTTCCTCGTTTGCCCCCATTGGAGCCTTGGGCATTAGCATCTAAGCACAAGTCGGCGAGGAAGAAGCAGACCTCAGTGGACTGAAACGTACCTTTTCGGAGGTCACAAAACGTCAGAAGGGTCGTTCTGATCTCTTACCTGGGTTTATAACCCAGACATTTGCAAAATGTTGAATCCTGGTTCATATAGTTACATGCAGATTTGCTATAGTCGCGGATATGATTATCACACTACAATACCTTACGTGGCTGGTCAGTGCTAGTTATGGAGGAGAGCTATTATGCCGGCTTAGTCCACCTGGAAAGTTTTCCTTTTATTTACCATGTGGCTGACCTCTCCTCCAGACCCTGCAATGGTCCCAGTTCCTGTCACCCTGTGATTAGCCATGACATTAAGTAGCACCATGTGTTTTCACGTGTTCTTTCAAGAGCTATTTATGCTCTTGTATGTTTTTCTGGTATTTTTCAAATTACAGCAGGCTAACTATGGCCTATGTTGCTGGCCGGAGATGTGTGGAGTACCTGGTCTTGCTGGGCTCTTCCACTTGTGTCCCCCTCCCCCGGCCCAGTCTCATTTGATGGTACTTGTAGTTCTGCGCAAGGTTGCGCTGTTAGAGCCTGCAGGCTCTCTTTTTTCCTTTGTTTTCATTCCTGTCCCCTTCCTTCCCTCACCTGTCGACCTACTGAATGACATTACTGTGGTGCATATGATAGCTATTGATGGTATGATTATGATATGGCTGATATAACTGTATGTACGCTTAATGTTAATGGTATGAATATACCCCAGAAAAGAAGCCAGGTTTATCACACCCTTAACAGAGAACATGCCGACATACTCTTTTTGCAGGAGACTCACTTCCGGCACTTGCATGTTCCGAACATGAACAGTAGAAGCTTCCCTGTCTGGTACCACTCCACATACTCTTTGGCGGCGTTCGGGGTCTCCATTGGTTTAGGTAAAAACTTGCCTTTTATATTGACAGCTAAGATGGAGGATCCTTTTGGGAGATATTTGTTTGTCAAGGGGAAAATCCTCAATTGCACCATCACATTGGCCAATGTTTATGCCCCTAATATTAAACAAGTCCCGTGGTTCTTGCAGATATTAGCCACCCTGGGGAACTTTGCAGAAGGCATGTTGATCTTGGGAGGTGATTTCAATTTGACTTTAGATCACAGTGTGGATTCCACCTCAAGATCTCCATCCCTCTCTAAGAAACAAATACGTAGACTCCAGTTGGCTCTGTCGAACCTGCAGATCTCAGACGTTTGGAGGATTCTCAACCCTGAAGGGAGGGACTATACGTTTTTCTCTCCAGTCCACGGTACATACCAAAGGTTGGATTACATCCTTATGTCTAATAACTCACTTATTTCTGTAACGAAAGCAGATATTGGTGCCTCCACCATCTCTGACCATGCCTTAGTTATAGTTAAATGGAAGCTAGCAGACCTACCTCCGAAGGCGTGGACGTGGCGACTTAACACCACACTTCTTGAGGATGAGGATAATAAAGCCCAGATCGAACAGAAGATCATAGACTATTTTAATATAAATGACGACTCCCAAACACCCATGTCCATAGTGTGGGAAGCTCACAAAGTGGTTACCAGGGGGGAGCTGATTAGCTTGGGCTCCAAGGTTAAGAAAAATAGGTCACAACAGTTAAACTCTCTGCTGATGCAGATCTCCACCCTAGAGGCCCTGCATAAGACCAGGCAGTGTGACACAGTGCACTCTGCACTTCGATCTTTACGCCATCAGGTCAAAGACCTGCTTAACATTAAATCTGCTAAAATACTGCAATCACTACGGTTTAAATATTTTTGTCATGGAGATAAGGGGACTAAGGTCATGTCTAACCTTTTAAGAGCCCAGAGGAGCAAAACTTTCATCCAGGCTATTAAGAATAAAAATGGGAAGAGAGTAACCTCTACCCCTGACATTGCTAAGGCATTCTGCAAGTTTTACACCTCCCTATATAATATTGAGAGAGAGAAACAAGAAGCGGGGTATGACCATAACCTCTTGAACAAACATATCGACACCTTCCTTGAAGCTATCAAGATACCCACTTTGTCGGAAGCGGATAGATCTGTGCTGTTGAGTCCTGTCACGCTTGAGGAGATTGAGAAAGTTCTTGGGTCTATACCTATTGGGAAGAGTCCAGGCCCGGATGGATTCCCCATCTATTACTACAAAAAGTTTAAACATATTCTGTCCCCATATTTTGCGAGACTCTGTAATGACCTGCTGCTCCTCCCTCCCTGCCCAGACACAAGAAGCACATATTACCATTATCCATAAAGAGGGGAAGGATCAGGAATTGTGCGGTAGCTATAGACCCATTTCCCTCTTGAACACTGATCTGAAATGGTGGGCCAAGGTATTAAGCAATAGAATCGCCCCCTTACTTCCGCGCCTGATAGGTGAGGAACAGGTGGGATTTGTACTGGGCAGGGAGGGGAGACACAATGTTAGCAGAGTCATAAATGCAGTCGCCCATGCTCACTCACAAAAGATACCTCTAGTTCTCCTAGGGACAGACGCGGAGAAAGCGTTCGACAGAGTCAACTGGATGTCCATGTGGAAAACTTTAGGTGCGTTTGGGTTCCCAGATAGGTTTATACAGGCGATATTTGCAATGTACTCCTCACCCTCGGCACGTATATTAGTGAACAATACACTATCGAAATCCTTTGGCATTGGAAATGGTACCAGACAGGGATGCCCGTTGTCTCCCTCGCTCTTCATCCTAGCTATGGAGACGCTTCTGCTTACATTTAGACAGACTCCGGATATTAGAGGTTTGAAGATAAACAAAACTGAGCACAAAATGGCCGCGTTTTCCGACGACTTGTTGCTGTTCATTTCAAACCCAGAGGAGGCGATCCCATCTGTCATGGACATCTTCAGGGCATTTGGAGATGCATCTGATTTTAAAATAAACTTCGACAAGTCGGAAGCACTAGGCATCTCTATAACGCCTCCCAAGTTAAGAAGAATTAAGGCTATGACCCCTTTTAAGTGGCCACCTAAGGCTATTAAATATCTAGGGATCCTAATCCCGGCCAACACGAACTTGTTGTATCAATTAAACCATATTCCCTTGCTGTCTAAAATACAGTCTACTCTGGCGGGTTTCTCAAAGAAGATGCTCTCTTGGTTGGGAAGAAAAAACGCGCTGGTCACATTTATTCTCCCCCAGCTACTGTATTTATTCAGATCTCTCCCGATATCAGTTCCCGGTACCTTTCAGACTAAGCTACTCTCTATTTTTAGTGGATTCCTTTGGGATAGGAGGAAAGCGAGGCTTTCCTATGCTCTCCTCACCAGGAATAGGAGGCGGGGAGGCATTTCTTTGCCTGACATCACCTCATACCTGCAAGCCATACATTTGGAGAGATGGTTGTCATTGACGCGCCATGATCCTCTTCCTATGCATGTTGATATGGAAAAATCTTTGCTGGGGAGACATAGGGAATCCTTGCTTTGGTATAGGACCCCATTGCCGAGTAAGCAAGAACTACCGTATGACTTACTCAGGTGCACTATCCGTACCTGCCAAAATTCGGAGGAACTTAATCTGGGAAGAAGTAAACTGTCCCCCCTGACGCCCCTGTATGTTTTACCGCAGATTCTGGCTAAGCGGCCATTAGCAGTCACGAAGATATGGGTTTCTGTGAAACATCTCAGACTGGGGGACTTGGGTAGGTCCAAGGCTAGTAATAATTTCTACAAAGATATCATGGGCACTTACGAGGCTCCTGGCGACATTCTACAATCTTGGGACTTTGAGAAATCCTGTGCTAAATTCCGGAAATCTAATCATCTCCCCCTGCCAGACCCTACATGGCTAGAGAACTATGTAATGCTTCCTAACTTGCCACATAAATGCTTGTCCATGATTTATAAACAGATATCTAGCAATAAGAACCCTCAAGACCCTACATACCTAAATAACTGGGAGCGGGAGTTAAGCATAAAATTGGATGAGAGAAATAGAGCAAGTATTCTGACCAACTCTCATGGTTTCTCTACGTGTATTAGAGTTCAAGAGAACTCATTTAAAACGTTATCAAGATGGTATAGGACCCCGGAGTTTCTCCATAGAATTAACCTATCCCCTTCAGACAGATGTTGGAGATGCTCCTCTGATGTTGGAAGCATCTCGCACATTTGGTGGTTTTGCCCCAAGATGAAGGAGTTCTGGGCTAGAATAGAGGATATCATTAATGTGGTTTGCCCTGAGAAGGTTAAGCTTTCGGCCCCGCTAGTATTACTTTGGCTACCAGAAGGGAGTTTTAAACCCAGAAAAACGAGCCTAGCGACCCACATGATAACTGCAGCTAAACTTCTGATCCCCCTGAAGTGGAGGGATGAGAACCCCCCATCAATAGCGTTGTGGTATGAGAAAATGGCGTATCTATGCCGTATGGAGGAGATGATCGGTTGGGAAAATAAGACCAGGAGCGCCTTCCTCAAAGTATGGCAGCCGTGGATAACACATATGTCAGAAAAGAGTCAGATGGACATGAAGGTTTGACCCAATTACTAATTTGGGGTATCCAGACACTCACAGCTCCTTTAATTCTCTTTAGGATTATGCTACCTCAGAATAGAATACGCTTTTGGTCGCACCCCCCCCCCCCTCCCCATCTCCCCCCCTCCCTCCTCCCTTGTTTCTGTTGTTACTCTATCCTTTACTGAGTCTGGTTATACAGTGTCCAATGAATCTGCTCGATGTCTTGCCGTCAGGACTTGTGTTCCGTGCCGCCTGTGTTGTCAGGCGTTTGCCTCTGATGCTGTACTTATCTTTGCCTTTGTCATGCAGGAACCCGGTTCCCTGAGGCACTGCATTGCTGTATACGATTGCTGTACTTATTGATCTTTCTGTATAACATAAGTGTATGCTTATTCTTCTTTATCATAAACTTCTCAATAAAAAGAGATTTGTTAAAATCGGCCAGAACCTTTCCAAGACTTGTTGCATATTGTACCATTGAGAATGGTAGTTAGTAATATATCTTACCATATTATCTGTGGGGGTTTTTTGGTTGTGGATGGATTAGGTTTTCAGGTGGTGTATTTTTGGCTTGGTTATGCGCTTTCTTTTTTTTATTTTTATTATCTTTATTGAGAAAATCAGTATACAAGAAAATCATGGAGGATGCAACCTTCGGGCGAAAGCAACAAATAACAATGATGTCACTATAAAAGCAGAGATGAGTACATAGGCATACATTATCTTAGTAAATTAGACCAGACATAGGTCAGACAACCAAATGGAGGTGGTATGGATGCATCATGCAGTCAGATTAATAAAGAATGCAGAGAAAATTTTATGATGCTATATGATGCTAAATGTGAGGGGTGAAATGAGAGCCAAAAATGGGAGTTTATCTCAAAAATAATTAGACGGATAAATTCCTGAATATTTTCCAATCAAGTCAGATTTTTGCGAAAGATTGGAAATTTCTCAGTTCCCAAGAGGAGATTTCTTCAAATCTATGGATTTGATCGACTTTTGCAAGCCATTGCTCCATAGGAGGGACATCCTTGGAGAGCCAGAGTCTTGGGATGAGGAATCTGGCCGTGCATATCAGGTGTTTGAAGAGGCTCAGATTAGAGTTTTTATGTTTGGACGGATAAACATTTAAAAGCGCTATCTTCCGAGAAGGGAGGAAATCAGTTCCACAGACATGCTGGCTGATTTGTAAAACTTTTTCCCACCATGCTAGAAGACTGGGACACTCCCACCAGATGTGTAAGTAGGAGCCTCTGTCAACTGAGCATCTCCAACACCTATCACAGCCCGAAGCCGAGTATCTGGAGACAATATCCGGTGTCTTGTACCATCTAGTGATAATCTTATACCCGTTTTCCTGGAGTCTTACACACCTCGACGATTGGTGAAGGGAATTCAAGATAGTCACAATTTCTTTGCATGAAAAGGTACGATTCAAGTCTCTTTTCCAAAGACCAATGAAGGAGGGTGAAACAAATGAGGTTGGGGATCTAATTCTGCTATAGAGTTGTGATATCACTTTCGGAGGATCTTGCGAGCTGCTGATCAAATCTTCAAACCAACTCAGTGGTCTCAGTAAGTCCCCAAGAAGATATGTTGAGATAGGTAAGCCTTAATGAAATATAATGGGTTCTTGTGTTAGTGGAGGGGAGATTGAAAGGCTTTCCCTTAACCCGTTAATTGACAAGGGCATATTGTCATGAAATAGCTCTCTCAGAAATGTAAGGGAATATCTGAGGCGTTTGGGGAAGCAGTCAAGAAGATATGGGATATGTATAATATCCCGTACCTGGAGAAGTGGCGAAGGGAATAAGATTTGTAAATGAGTGGACTGAAACCATTTCCAGGTATTGAACGTAGCTTTAAACAGAGGGTTGAATCCGGAGGTAAAGGGGGGAGGCATTTGTGGCCTAGAAGGAGAGCTCTGAAGGAGGACTTGACCAGAGATTGCTCTATCTGAACCCAGGATTTATGAGGAGGGGCCCTCAGCCAGTCCACCAATCTGGAAAGGAGAACGGCTTTACCGTACAGTTCCAGATCTGGAAGGGCAATTCCGCCTACTGGCTTGGGTCTATTCAGGGCCTTATAGGAGAGGCAGACTTTTTTCTTGTTCCATATGAAAGAGCTGAATAATGATCTAAGCGAGACGTAATATGAGGATGGAACTGGGATAGGAAGGACCTGAAGTAAGTATGTCAGTTTAGGTAAGACTAATGAAGTAAGAATGTTTTTTCTTTCCAAACCAGGATAGTATTGGGAGATCCAGGTTTTTAAGGGTGTCAGAAATATGGTTCAAAAGCGGTGTATAATTTAAAGCAAATAGTTGGGAGGGATCATTGCTTATCTTAATACCTAAGTAAGTTATGTGGGGAAGGGACCAATTAAAAGGGGAGCTGTGTTCCAATTGGGTTTTTGGGGAGTTAGAAAGGCCAGTATGTGTTGGTATATTTTAGGGAGTGCGATGCTTGGATTACTAACCATTATCAACAAGTCGTCAGCGAAAGCCGCAGTCTTGTGTTCCTGATCCCCAAGAGTTTCACCTTTGATTTCTTTATTAAGTCTGATAGATTCTAAGAGGGGCTCCATAATTAAAACAAAGAGGAGAGGGGAAAGGGGGCAGCCTTGCCGAGTGCCGTTTACTTATCTGGAAGGGGGGAGAAACAGTGTCATTGATGGAAATTGAGGCTGAGGCTTTAGAATACATGGCATCAATAGCTGATAGGAAGGGGTCTGGAAATTTTTGATAAGATAATACAGATTTCATGAAAGACCATTTAACTCTGTCAAATGCCTTTTCAGCATCTGTGCTGAGAAGGACAAGGGGCATGGATTTCTTTTTAGCATAGTAAAGGATATTGAGGACTCTAGCGGTGTTATCTTTACCCTCTCTCCCCCTAACAAAGCCGGTCTGATCTCTATGGATCAGGGAAGGAAGTATGGAAGCTAGTCGATTAGCCAACATTTTGGCCAGTAGTTTGAGGTCTATGTTAAGGAGAGAGATGGGTCTATAGCTAGGGCAAAGTGTAGGATCCTTACCCTCTTTGGGGATTAAAATAATATGGGCTTTAGTGTCATGGTCTTACCTTCGTTTGACATGTGCTGGCGGCCATCTTGGTTTCTGGGTTTCTTGTAGCCTCCCACCCTGCGGCTTCTCCTTCCCACTGGGAGGAGCTGGATGCCTAGCTCATATATATAGAAGGTCTGTGGCTTCAGTTCCTTGCTTGGTCCTCCTGTGTTCACATGCTTCTAAGACTGCTGCTGCTTCTGGTTCCTGATCCTGGCCTCGTCTGACTACCCCGTTGGTTCCTGATCCTGGCTTCGTCTGACTACCCCGTTGGTTCCTGATCCTGGCTTCGTCTGACTACCCCGTTGGTTCCTGATCCTGGCTTCGTCTGACCACCCTCCTGGTTCCTGACCTCTGTCTACGCAAGACCCTGCTTCGGTTTAGCCATCCGTTTGGACTTTTGCTACGGCTTGATTTCCAATAAAGCCTTCTTATTTCCACTCATCTCTGTTGTACGTCTGGTTCATGGTTCCATGACATTAGGACCAAGCCATGAATTCTGACGGTACAGGGCCATCCTCGCTACCTACGCTGGTTGCCAGACTTGATCAGCAGGATCACCTGTTGGGTCGGTTCGCTGTGGCGTTGCAAACCCTGCTTGAACGCACGGCTCATTTCGCTTCCGTTGCCGATGGGTCGGTTGTCGCTCCTGGGCCCGCTCCTACTGCCGCCCCGGTTGTTGCGCCAGAGTCTACCCCGACACCTGTTGCTGCGCCTGCGGTGTCTCGGGGTATGACCGGTTCTGCCCCCCTTCCACAGCGCTTTGGGGGAGAGCCAACTCAGTGCCGAGGTTTCCTTAACCAGGTGGGCATTTATTTCGAGTTGCTGCCACATGCCTTTCCTACTGAGAGATCAAAGGTGGGCTTCTTGATCTCGCTGCTCTCGGACAAGGCCTTGGCCTGGGCCAGCCCTTTATGGGAGAACAACAATCCGGTGGTTGCCGAGTTTTCCGGTTTTGTTGCTTCTCTTCGGAAGGTATTCGATGTGCCGGCTCGTGCTGCCTCTGCTGCGAGTCTCCTTATGTCCATCAGACAGGGTTCACGATCCGTAGCTGAATACGCCATTGAGTTTCGTACCCTGGCAGCAGAGGTGGGCTGGAATAATGAGGCTCTGGTCGCTGCTTTCTCTCATGGTCTCTCGGATGCCTTGAAGGATGAGGTTGCAGCTAAGGACCTACCAGTGGAGCTCGAGTCTCTTATTTCTTTCCTGATTTTGATTGACACCAGACTCAGGGAGAGACCTTCCTTTAAGGAGAGCCTGCGGAGGTCTCCTAACAGATTGGCGCCTACGTTTGCTGTCCCACCCGTGCCTCCCTCTCCTCCCACGCCTCCTGGGGATGACTTGTCTGGGGGTGAACCCATGCAGCGGGGGTTTGCTCGCCTGTCCGAGGGGGAGAGGGCACTCCGGAGACGCGAGGGCCGATGCATGTACTGTGGTCTCGGTGGGCATTTTCGGTTGGCATGTCCGAACCGTCCGGGAGAACGCTCGCACCTGAGGTCCTGTCGGGGGCAGATCTTGGGTGGAGTCTCCTCTTCCCCGGTTTCCCGTGTTGACAAACCACTGATCACGGTTGTTCTCTCCTGGGTCGGGGGCTCGGTGACGACCCAGGCGTTGGTGGACTCTGGTGCTGGTGGTTTGTTCATTGATAGAGTGTTCGTTGCCGCCAATTCCATTCCTCTGCAGCCTCGAGGTTCCCCACTGGCTCTTGAGGCGATAGACGGCAGACCCCTTCTGCCGCCACACGTGACTCACGAGACCCTTCCAGTGGGGATAGCCATTGGTGCCGTTCACAGAGAGTCGGTCTGTCTCCAGGTTATTTCGTCTCCACACTACTCGGTGGTCTTGGGGTACCCCTGGCTCCAGAAGCATAACCCGACTTTCGATTGGAGATCGGTCGAGATCCTCTCGTGGTCACCGCAGTGTGGGGTTAGTTGCATCCATGGGCCTGTCAAGTTGCTGTGTACTTCCTCGGACTCTCTGTTGCCTCCTGAATACGAAGAGTACCGGGATGTATTCGATAAGGTGCGCGCGGTTGCCCTACCTCCGCACCGCCCATACGATTGTGCCATAGAGTTACAATCCGGTGCCGTTCCTCCTCGTGGCAAAGTCTATCCACTGTCGGTAACGGAGAATGAGGCCATGGAGGAGTACGTGAGGGAGGCGCTTTCACGCGGACACATTCGCAAATCCTCGTCCCCGGCAGGGGCTGGATTTTTCTTTGTGAAAAAGAAGGGCGGTGAGTTGAGGCCTTGCATCGATTACAGGGGTCTCAATCGCATCACGATCAAGAACGCTTACCCGATACCCTTGATTTCCGAGCTGTTCGATCGCCTCAAAGGGGCCACGGTCTTTACCAAACTCGACCTGAGGGCGGCATATAACCTGGTAAGGATCAAGGCGGGCGATGAGTGGAAGAACGCGTTTAACACCAGGACCGGTCATTATGAATCCTTGGTTATGCCCTTTGGGTTGTGCAATGCGCCCGCAGTCTTCCAGGAATTCATCAACGATGTTTTCCGTGACCTGTTGCAGCAGTGTGTGGTGGTCTATTTGGATGACATCTTGGTATATTCTGAATCCATGGAGGCCCACATTATAGATGTCAGACGAGTGTTGCAACGGTTACGAGAGAACAGGCTGTTCGGTAAGCTTGAGAAATGCGAATTTCACCGATCCCAGGTAACCTTCTTAGGTTACATCATTTCCGCTGAGGGGTTCTCCATGGATCCTGAGAAGGTTTCGGCTGTCTAACAGTGGCCCCAGCCCAGTGGTCTCCGTGCCCTGCAGCGCTTTTTGGGCTTCGCCAATTATTATCGGAAGTTCATCAGGGACTTTTCCATGCTAGCCAAGCCTCTCACGGATCTGACCAGGAAGGGCAGTAATTTCCAGGTCTGGCCGCTCGAGGCCATCCGAGCTTTTGAGGCTCTAAAGTCCGCCTTTGTGTCGGCTCCGATTCTGTCGCATCCCAACCCTGGGTTGCCCTTTGTCCTCGAGGTGGACGCGTCTGAGACGGGAGTAGGCGCCCTTCTGTCTCAGCGTAGAACACCAGAGGGTCCTCTGCTTCCCTGTGGGTTTTACTCCCGGAAACTGTCTTCCGCGGAGTGCAACTATCAGATTGGTGACAGGGAGTTATTGGCCATCGTGCAGGCCCTTAAAGAATGGAGGCACTTGCTCGAGGGCTCGGTGGTTCCGGTTCTCATCCTGACGGACCACAAGAATCTGACCTACCTTTCTGAGGCCAAGAGATTGACACCACGTCAGGCCAGATGGGCTCTGTTCTTGTCACGTTTTAATTACGTGGTCTCCTACCTACCCGGTTCCAAGAACATCAGAGCGGATGCCTTATCACGGCAGTACTCCGAGCTGTCCGGGGAGGAGTCGATTCCGACTTCGGTCATACCTCCGAATCAGATCCTGGCCGCCATTCGCACCAGCCTGACCTCTCCCCTGGGTGAGCAGATTTTGGCGGCTCAATCTGGTGCTCCCTCTGGGAGACCCAACGGCAGGTGTTTTGTGCCTGAGGAGTTGCGCACTCGGTTGTTGCGAATCTACCATAACTCCAAGGCCGCGGGGCATCCTGGAAAGAACCAGCTGTCCTGGGCTGTTTCACGTCTGTTCTGGTGGCCTTCTCTACGTTCCGACATCGCCGCTTATGTAGCGGCATGCTCCGTTTGTGCCCAGAGTAAGTCCCCTCGGCACCTTCCGTTGGGCCTTTTGCAACCCATAGCCACCGGGGAGCGCCCATGGTCACACCTGGGGATAGATTTCATTGTGGACCTCCCTGCATCCCGAGGCCATACGGTCATTCTCATGATTGTGGACCGGTTTTCCAAAATGTGCCACTGTGTTCCTCTCAAGAAGTTACCCTCTGCACAAGAGTTGGCCACGATTTTCGCCAGGGAGGTCTTCCGGTTGCACGGTTTGCCCAAGGAGATTGTGTCGGATCGGGGGAGTCAGTTTGTGTCCAGGTTCTGGCGCACCTTTTGCTCCCAGTTGGGGATTCATCTCTCTTTCTCCTCGGCCTACCACCCTCAGTCCAATGGGGCCGCAGAACGATCTAATCAGGCCTTGGAGCAATTCCTTCGTTGCTATGTCTCCGATCACCAAGACAATTGGGTTGACCTCCTGCCTTGGGCTGAGTTTGCCAGGAACACGGCGGTGAACTCTTCCTCTGGGACGTCTCCCTTCATGGCCAATTATGGGTTCCAACCTGCCGTGTTACCGGAGGTATTCTCTCCCCAGGTTACTCCGGCTGTGGAGGATCACCTTTCCGTCCTACGTGCTTCTTGGGTACAGATCCAGAGGTCCCTTGAGGTCTCTGCGCAGCGCCAGAGACTCCAGGCTGATCGCAGACGAGCGCCCGCTCCTTCCTACCAGGTCGGAGACCGTGTATGGTTGTCCACCCGCAACCTCAACCTTCGAGTGCCCACTCACAAGCTGGCGCCTCGCTTTGTTGGTCCCTTCCGAGTGCTTCGCAGGGTAAACCCGGTAGCCTATGCCCTTGCGCTTCCTCCTGGCATGCGGATCTCCAACGTGTTTCATGTCTCCCTGTTGAAGCCGTTGGTGTGTAATCGTTTCACTTCCTCGGTTCCTCGGCCCCGTCCGGTCCAAGTGGGCAATCGTGAGGAATATGAGGTGAGCAATATCCTGGACTCACGCCTGGTCCGCGGTCGGTTGCAGTTTTTGGTCCATTGGCGTGGTTATGGTCCAGAGGAGCGTTCCTGGGTTCCCTCCGCAGATGTCCATGCTCCTGCTTTGCTCCGAGCCTTCCACGCACGCTTCCCTCAGAAACCGTTCCTTACTCCGTGGAGGAGGGGCCCTTGAGGGGGAGGTACTGTCATGGTCTTACTTTCGTTTGACATGTGCTGGCGGCCATCTTGGTTTCTGGGTTTCTTGTAGCCTCCCACCCTGCGGCTTCTCCTTCCCACTGGGAGGAGCTGGATGCCTAGCTCATATATATAGAAGGTCTGTGGCTTCAGTTCCTTGCTTGGTCCTCCTGTGTTCACATGCTTCTAAGACTGCTGCTGCTTCTGGTTCCTGATCCTGGCCTCGTCTGACTACCCCGTTGGTTCCTGATCCTGGCTTCGTCTGACTACCCCGTTGGTTCCTGATCCTGGCTTCGTCTGACTACCCCGTTGGTTCCTGATCCTGGCTTCGTCTGACCACCCTCCTGGTTCCTGACCTCTGTCTACGCAAGACCCTGCTTCGGTTTAGCCATCCGTTTGGACTTTTGCTACGGCTTGATTTCCAATAAAGCCTTCTTATTTCCACTCATCTCTGTTGTACGTCTGGTTCATGGTTCCATGACATTTAGTCATATCACTCGATAGAGGGTTGTTGTTCAGGGATAAATTGTAGATCGGAATCAGATATGGTATGTGTATTGGAATATGGAATAGTAAGAGATAGGGAGACCATCTGGGCCTGGGCTTTTACCCTTAGGGGAGTTACGAATCGCCTCCATACGTTGATCTGAGGTAAAAGGTGAGGCCAGAAGTTTTTTTTTTTTTTTTTTTTTTTTTTTAGTTTTCAAAGATTTATTGAATAAATCATAATCATTCACAGAAACTGAAGTGGCAGAGAGATAACATGTCTCCACCCTTCCAATACATTCATGAACAGTGTCCAGGTCTATACATTACATATTTCAGGTCACAATCCTTCAAATATACAATTCAACAGGAAGATTTGTAATATCGAGCATAGGTGTAGGTCCAAATACTTGGTCATATACATATGACTGGAGTCCTCTAATATAAGAAGAATCTGCAATGAAAGATAGTCAGGGAGATGAATCTGTTAATCCCCATACTGGGTCACCTTCGACGAAGTAAGACTTGGAGGTACAGATTGGTTTCAGATCAAAGGTATTCCTCCGAGAAGTTCATCCGAGACAGGTCGCGAGATGGGTTCCCCGGCCTGAGGTGGACCCTCCCATTGTCCACAAAACTCTAGGTTACAAGAGGATCCGTCAAACGAAATGGATCGTCTAACAACCTCTATAGGATATCCACCTACTCCAGGTTTTCAGAAATTTGGAATGTGTTCTCCTTTCCCAGGAGGATAATTCTTCCAAACGATATATTTGGTCAATTTTTGAGTGCCATTGTTCCATAGTTGGAACCTCCACTGACAACCACAAAATGGGGATCAGTCGTTTGGCAGCGCACAGTAGATATTTAAAAAGTGCTTAATTGGGTGAGGATGATTCTTTAGGAAATAGGTTTAAAAGAGCAACCTCTGGTGATGGGTCAATATTTGATTTACAGATTGTATTACAGATATTGAAAATTTTGATCCACCAGGCGGCTAAAATCGGACAAGACCACCAGATGTGCACAAATGTACCTCTATTCTTTGAGCATCTCCAGCATATGTCGGAAGCCGAGTTTGAGTATAAACATACCTTGTCTGGGGTTTTATACCAGCGTGTGATAATCTTGTAGTTATTTTCTTGGATTTTGACACATCTTGAGGCTTTGTGTGAGGAGTTATAGATAATGTTGATGTCATCAGGGGAGAAGCATTTGTTAAGATCTTTTTCCCATAGTCTAATGAAGGCCGGTGTTAGCGCAACTGGGGGAGTCCTCAATCTATTGTACCATTGGGAAATCAGTTTGTGTGGAGGAGAGGTCAGAGAGATTAGGTGTTCAAACCACGTTATGGGACGCATTAAGTCTTGTAGTTGAATAAGTTGCAACATATATGCCCTTAGAAAGTGGAAGCCATTAAAGCTGGACCAAGGAATGTTAAAGAGGTCACTCATTGCCTTAACAGAAATCAGTTTTCCATCTGTGTATAAATCTATTAGCTTCGTCTTAGTCTGAATAATTTCAGTAGGCAAACTATTTCGTAGGGCCTGAGGAGCTAGATGTAATATATCACTTGTATCAAGAGTAGGGGATGGGAAAGGTGACTGAAGGGGGGAAGACTGAAGAGCGTTCCACGCTTGTAGTGTAGCCTTTATTACTGGAGACATATTTGGATGGGTGGATGACGGTGACGCTCGTCCAAGAAGCGCTGTTCTAAAGGGACACCCAAGCAGGGCTTCTTCCATTGGGACCCACGATTTCTGCTTGGGAGCGATTATCCAGTCTGTTACCCTAGTAAGTAAAACCGCTCTGCCATACAATTCAGGGTCAGGTAAGGAAATGCCCCCCCTCTCCCTCGGGTATGACAGAAGATTGTATGATAACCTAGCTTTTTTCCTGTTCCAGATAAAAGCACGAAACATGGTCCTAAGTTTAGAATAGTATGATGAGGGGACTGGAATTGGTAAAGTCTGTTGGAGGTATGTGAGTTTAGGAATAATAAGAGAAAGTAAAATATTCTTCCTCCCGAACCATGAGAGTATGGGGACATCCAGGGAATTTAAGTTTTCGACCAGTTTGTTTTGAAGAGGGGCATAGTTCAAGTTGAAAAATTGGTTTGGATCCATGGACATTTTAACCCCCAGAAACGTTAAGAAGGGTGCAGACCAATTAAAAGGAGAGTTCGCTGCCAGGCGATCTTTTACCGCTTTTTTAAGTCCCGTGGAAATGATAAGAGATTTGTTATGATTGACCTTAAAATTGGAGAACAATCCATAAGTTTCCAAATGTCCATATATCTTAGGAAGAGCTGTTTCAGGATTGTTGACTATTAATAACAAATCATCCGCAAAGGCGGCAATTTTGTGTTCTTGATCCCCTAAAGATATTCCCTGGATGTCACCATCTAGCCTAATGGTCTGCAAGAGAGGTTCTAAGGCGAGGACAAATAAGAGTGGGGAGAGGGGGCAACCTTGACGGGTGCCGTTGCAAATTTTGAAGGGTTCAGAGAGGGTGTCGTTCACTCTAATTGAAGCTGAGGCATGGAGATACATAGCTTCTATAGCCAGAATAAACGGGGGAGGGAAATTACGGGACCGCAACGCTGAATACATAAAGGTCCAATTGACCCTATCAAAAGCCTTCTCAGCATCTGTGCTGAGAAGGACTAGAGGGAGTTTTTTTTTTTTAACATAATGGATGGTATTGAGGATCCGGGCTGTATTGTCTTTCCCCTCTCTTTGCTTTATAAACCCCACTTGATCTCTGTGAATCAAAGATGGGAGGAATCCCGACAGTCTATTTGCGAGCATTTTGGCTAGGAGTTTTAAATCTAAGTTGAGAAGGGAGATAGGTCTAAAATTGGGGCATAGAGTGTGGTCTTTACCCTCTTTAGGGATCAGAGTGATGTGGGCCTTAGTCATATCGGATGATAGGGGAGTGCCCAGTAGTGTGGCATTGTACACTGGTAAGAGGTGTGGGATTAAGATTTCCTGGAACGTCGCATAGTAAGGGATAGGTAGCCCATCAGGGCCTGGGCTTTTCCTTTTGGGCGAATTTTTAATAGCTACTAACAATTCCTCAGAGGAAAATGGCGATGCTAGTTGGGTTCTGTCTTGTTCCGAGAGTGAGGGGAGGGCCAATTTATCTAGGTATGTGGATATGGTTGCTAATAACTTAGTGTTATCTGGAACGGGATGTTGTGGGTTTAGATTATATAGAGAATCATAATAGTCCCTAAATAGGGAGGCTATCTTACTCGTTTCAAAGGTTAAAGCTCCATCAGGAGTTTTTAGTTTATGTATGAAATTTTGCATTTTTCTACTTTTAAGTCTGGACATCATAAAGCGTGATGCTTTGTTTCCATGTGCAAATATTTTAAATTGGGAATGTAGATAATACTTGGCGGAATTAGTGTTTAAGAGATTTTTGAGAGAGGTTCTGCATGCTGAAAGCTCCTGCAATTGGGTCTCCAGCAAGGAGATTTTGTGAGCTCTTTCTAGAAGGCTAATTTTCTCATGGAGAGAATCCATCAATTTTTGTCTTTCTTTTTTGAGGTGAGAACCGAGACTAATACAGTATCCCCGTATGTAAGCTTTATGAGCGTCCCAGACTGTTTGTGGGGAGACATCGGGGGTGCAGTTTATGTCAAAGTATTCTCTTAACACATGTTTCAGTTTATCTATATTATCAGATGAATTGATAAGTAGTTCATTAAACCTCCACTGGCTATTATGTTTATGGTTAGAAGGTGATTTCATATGGAGGAATATTGGGGCGTGATCAGATAGGATTATGGACCCTATTTCGGTTTTGGAACACAGCTGGAGATGCTCTTTAGAAACAAATAAATAGTCCAATCGCTGGTAAGATTTGTGCACATGGGAATAAAAGGTGTAGTCTTTGGAGTCCGGATTCATAGTCCGCCAAACGTCAACCAAATGGGCTTTGGACAAGATATGTAGTAAAGATCGGACACCTTTTTGTGATTGGGCCGACTTTTGAGAAGAAGAGTCAATAAGGGGATTTAAGACTAAGTTCCAATCACCTCCTACTACCGTAATACCACCCCTGAAAGCTTCCAGTTTCAGAAGGGTAGCCTTTAACCAGGAGATTTGGTGATCATTAGGAGCGTAGAAATTTGCAAAGGTGTATAGGTGTTGACCAATTTTACCCTTAATCATCAAGAACCTTCCCTCTGGGTCACATAGTTGGTCATCAAGGGTAAAGGGGATTTTATTCTGGAACCCTATACTAACCCCCCTAGAATTTGATGAAGGGGAGCCACAATGAAACCAAGTAGGGTAAAAGGAAAAAGAGAGATTGGGGAAATGCCGTGTTTTAAAGTGTGTTTCCTGTAGGAAGATAATGTTTGCTTTGCCTCTCCTCAACACTCCAAAAATCTGACTACGTTTAGAAGGTGAATTACACCCCTTGACATTATAGGAGGCAATATTAATAGCCATCTTGGAAATGCAGAGGAGAAACAAAGTATTGCCTTAAAATGTCGTGGGAGTGTGTTGCATTAAAGAATATATTATAGGACTTATCGTCTGGACAGAACGTAGTATGAATCCATCCTGTTCCTGGCGTAAAAGCGACCTGTCTCGGATGATCCCTCTCTTGAACATGTAAGGACCTGGAGAAGAAATCAAAATACAAAAAAATTTTGAACAACGAAAAAACAGATATAACCATAACAAAAAGGGCTCGTGGGGCCCGGTCTAGTGGGGGAAAAGGCATTTGCCCATTATGGATCCGGCTCTTAGTTATAGGCGTCATAAGCGCTTTAGGGTAAATAAACGTAGGATATAGGGCATGTATAATCTGAACCCGTGAAATAGGACATAAGGAAGTTGGGCAGGAATCTTAATAGGGTTTCCTACTTAGATGAGGGAGCTGGAGCTCAAGGTTTACAAGGGAGAGTTAACGCTCCTAGATGCTGTATATCTGCTGTGTCCTTTATATCATTTAGCTTAAACATAGGGAAGTTACTCACATGTCAACATATATAAGTTTTATAGTCTAGAGTGAATCTGAATTGCCTTATAGAACGTATAGAATCTATAAGCTTGTAACTTCTGTTAAGAATTGCAGGGATAAAATTATACGTATCTATAGGAGTATCTTATAATGAGCAACTTTGAGAGGCCCTATCATGAGAAGTATAAATCCGGGCTAGGAGAGCTAAACGTGATTCTGAATGGATGTCTCCAAGGACTAGAAGAATCGTACGTCTGCAAAGATATAGTGTTGGAGGTTTAATAAATTAATCGCAATTCAGTTTCACAAGTAATGCGATTTTTATTTTGCACTGCGAATTTTATACACTAGATCATGCGAATATTTATAGTGGAATGTGGAAGATAATTGTCGCAACACTACGCGAAGTATATCGACTAAACCTAGCCAAGTACAAAATACTCTAATGTGGGAATAAGTAAATCACTAACCGGACTTCGTTATGTCTGGAAGTGTGTCTCTACGGTATATGCAAGATTCGCTAACCACAACCTCCGGATAGTTTCTACACTACTTCTGATTATAGTATTTCCAGGCTAACGAATATTTTGGCATTAAACAGGTACCAAAACCTCGCGAGTAATATCGATATATTCGCCAGTCGGCGCGGTCTCAACAAAGGAATGTTAGGATATGGGATTAGGGGTATGAACAAAAGAGAGGTTTATACACGTAGATATAGGAGAAGCAAGAGGATGTTATAATGCCCAGATGAGAGAGCTATACTCATCACTTATCCCAGTAGGTAAGGAAAGATGTCGCTTCTTTTTTCTAAGATAAGTCCGTAGGAATACGCCTTGGTGTTAGAGCTTGAGTCTTCTTCTTGTCTCTTTGTCTCTGTGCCTTAAGAGTGTTCTTTATCTCAAATGGCACCATCCTGGGTAGATCCGGCAGCGAGGAGATATCCTGCACAGTGTCCCAATCAGCTATCGGCAAGGGTGGAATATCCAGAAGTTCAAAAACAGGGCCTAGATCCAGGTAAGTCTTGATGTTGATCCGCTTGCCTTGGTAAGAGAAGGATAGCCCAAATGGAAACTGCCATCGGTAGAGAATCTTATGACTTCTGAGCCAATCCGTAAGCGGTTTAAGGCTCCTTCGTTTTTGGAGGGTTATAGGGGCCAAATCCTGGTAGATGCTGATCAAGACGCCCTTATACTTTGCACCTTGCGGAAGTCGTGCTTTCGCCATTACCTCCTCCTTGTCTTGAAAGTAAAGAAAACGACATATAATGTGTCTAGGAGGCACGTTACCTTTGGGTCTCGGGCGTAGAGCTCGATGTACTCTTTCTATTATAATCGAGGCCGAACGATCTGGGCCCAGAAGTCCCTCGCAGATCTCTTTTATCACTTCTATGGGCTCTTGAGGGGAATCGATTTCCGGAACCCCCCTGAAACGCAGGTTATTTCTTCTCCCCCGGTTTTCCTGGTCTTCCAGGGCGTTGAATGCTTCATTAAGCCGCACTTGGCACCTTTGTAGGCTAATTGCTGTCGCTTCTTGGAAGTCCAGGATCACTGCCTGGTTGTTCTCCAGGGTCTCGACTCTGCCTCCCACGTGCTGTATGTCTTGTCTGAGGGACGACATTTCGCTCACAAGCGGCTCCATTGCCCTCTGTAATGCCGAGTCTAGATACTTCCTTGATATCGGAAGGTGTTTGCGATGTCTAAGGTCTTCAGCATCGCTGCTGTCTGCTGGGAGACCTGGATCACTGTCTTCAGTCTCTTTGCTCTGTTCCGGTGCCATCTTAGATTCCCGGGCTGCACATATTGCCGCGGCTTTCTTGATGAATTTGTCCATGTCACCGCAGTTCGATGGTTGTTTGTGGGAGAGGGACGAGTCCCCTGTCTTTTGTTGGCCAATTTTGCCCATATTTTTTGCTCAAAAGCTATCGTTTGCTACGAAAAGGCCGGGATCCAGCAGCGGAGCTCAGACGCACACGTCCATTCAGGTCTGGCACTAGCTCCGCCCCCAGGCCAGAAGTTTTTTGTCCTCTTCTGATAAAGAGGGAAGTTGCAACTTCCCCAAAATGGAGGAGGGAAATAGCACAGGCTCTGATGGGATCCGTGAGTGGGGGAGACCTTCAAGATTATAGAGGGATTCATAGAAGTCTCTAAATTGCGCTGCAATTTGGTTTAAGTCAAAAATGGGCAACCCTGAGGCGTTAGTAAGTTTATGCACAAAATTATTTGATTTCCTCATTTTGACCCTTGAATAACAAATTTAGAGGCTTTGTTGCCATGAGCAAAGATCTTTTGCTGAGAATAGAGATAGTATTTAGCTGATTGGGACTTCAGTAGGTTTTTGAGAGAGTGCATAAAGTTGTTTAACTCATCTAAGTGAGTCTTAAGTAGGGAGATTTTATGGGATTTCTCTAATCGGTCGATTTTCTCATGGAGATCATCAACCTGTTGATTTCGAATTTTCTTGAGGTGGGCACCAATACTGATGCACTGGCCTCTCACAAATGCCTTATGAGCGTCCCACAGGGTCTGAGGTGAGATTTCAGGGGACACGTTTAAATGGAAGTAATCCTTCAGAGCTGTTTGTATTTTAGATTTGGCCTCTGTGTTCCCTAATAATTGCTCGTTAAATCTCCAGGAGGCAAAGGATTTGTTTTTCCTCGGGGTGGAGAGGGATAGGTAGGTAGGGGAGTGGTCAGATAGGAAGATGTTACCTATACTCGCTTCTTTGCAATATTGAAGGTGATCGTTAGATATAAAGATGTAGTCCAGGCGCTGGTAAGAGCCATGGACTGATGAGTAGAAGGTGTAGTCCTTAGTGACCGGGTGGAGAGTACGCCAGACACCAATAAGATGGGCCTTCCATAATTTAGAGGTCAGAGAACGTATGGCGGACTGGGAATGGGCGGACTTCCCTGAGGAGGAGTCTAAGAGGGGGTTTAACACCAGGTTAAAGTCCCCACCTAGCACCAAAATACCCTCACTACATGCGCTAATTTTGTCTAGAATATTTTTTAACCAGGGGATTTGCTTAGTGTTTGGGACATAAACATTTATAAAAGTTTATAATTGCTGGAGGATTTTCCCTTTTAGCATTAAGTACCTTCCCTCTGGATCAACACATTGATCAAGTAGTTGAAATTGAATTCTCTTATGCAGACCTATGCTCACTCCTCTAGAGTTGGATGTGTTGGATCCACTGTGGAACCATTGAGAAAAATAGGAGTGTGTAAGGTTAGGAAAGGTTATACGCTTTCTTGATTGATTTTTTACTATAACCCCTTTCTAAGAAGCGTCTCCTCAAGATGTTGGCCTGGCATTCACAATGTTCAGTTGTTGAACAAATCCTTTTTATCCTGATAAACTGGCCAGTAGGTATACTTCTGATCATTTGTGGAGGATGGGAAGAGGACGCATGCAAAAGTGCATTAACCGATGTTTCTTTCCTGTAGACATCCGTCTGCAAGAATCCAAAGTCATACCGTTTAATCACCACATCAATAAACTCAATTTTAGTCAGATCTGCTTTAAATGTCAACATAATATTGTATGGATTGGTATTGAGTTCCAACATAAAAGATTCCAACGATTGTAAGGTACCATGCCAGATCAGAAAAATGTTGTCGATGTACCAGGCCCCAAAAAAACGACCCGGTCCATCGACACATTGTGATCTGACATGAACAACTCCCTCTCTTACAGCCCCAGAAACAAATTGGCATAGGAGGGCGCACAATCCGCCCCCATAGCCTTGTCCTGGAGCTGCAGGTAGAAGGAGACGTTAAACTTTAAAAATTATGTGTAAGGACAAACATCAATAACTCAATCAAATATGCACGGAACTCACTCTCAATCTCGCTCATCGACAAAATATATGAGGCGGCCTTGATACCGTCCTCGTGTCTGATGCTGGTGTAAAGCGATTCAACATCACATGTGACCAGCATCATTTCAGAGTCTAGATGGATGCCATCCAATTTTTGAAGCAAATCTGACGTATCTCGGCTGTATGATGGTAAACATTCCACCAGAGATTTTAATCTGTGGTCCAAAAATGTACAGATGTTTTCCAGAAGGCTACCACACCCCGATATTATAGGCCTACCTGGAGGCTTCATTGGATTCTTGTGAATCTTGGGAAGTAGGTATAGGGTAGGTATTGTTGGGGATTCAATGATCAATGCTTGACGTAATTGACAAGAGATAGTCCCAGTATTTTTGGCTGCATTTATGAGATCCAATAAGGATTGACTGAAAGAAGAAAGTGGATTATAGGTAAGTTTTTTGTAACATGATGTATTTCTTAATTGGCGATAGGCCTCAGATTCATACATTTTGCGCGGCCAGATAATGACGTTACTGCCCTTATCTGCTGGTTTAAATACCACGTCTTGTAATTTCTTCAAACTATACGTCAGGTTATCAAATATCCCTTTTCTACGTAATTGAAGAGGCTCTTTTGTTACAGATTTCACAAAAAGATCCACAGCTGGACAAATTGTTAACGGCGGAAATTTTTCTGACCATTTTGTAATCACTGTTGGAACCTTACCTGGATCTTCAACTTGCTGTTCACATAATAATCTTTCCAATGCATCCAAAGCCTCTCTCTCAAAAGAAGTATTCAAGGTGCCCATATCATCAGATTTGTGAAATCATTTAAAAAAAAAATCAGGGATCATCCAAACATATGGAGATTCTTTACTGCTGTAAAGACATCAAAGGGAGCACATGGTGAAAAAGTAAGTCCCCTTTGTAGGACAGAGATATCTGTGTCAGAGAGTTGGTAATCAGATAAATGAATTACCTTAAGATTGCCAGTCTCCTGATGTCTGTCATTGCCTCCATGTTGTTTCCTCTTATGTGGTTGCCCTCTATGATCCCACCTTCTCTTATTTTTACGTCTCTACCGTATTGCACCCCAAAAAAACTGGCCAAGTTGCTGGTGTGGCTGTATTGCACCCCAAAAACGACTATATGTCACCCACAGAATTAACATACAGATCAACTATTATATTTTTGTGTCACAGATGCAGAGGAGGTGTTTCTCACCCTAACAAAATGGGTTTATGTCACACACAGAATTAACAGAAAGAATAAGGCTACTTTCACACTGCCATTTCTGGGTCCGCCTATGAGATTTGTTTCAGGGCTCTCACAAGCGGCCCAAAATGGATTAGTTCAGTCCCAATGCATTCTGAATGGATAAGGATCCATTCCGAATGCATCAGTTTGGCTGCATTTGGTCTCCGTTGCGCTTTTCAGGCGGACACTAAAATGCAGCTTGCAGCGTTTCGGTGTCCGTCTGACGATGCAGAGCCAAGCGGATCCGTCCTGACTTACAATGTAAGTCAATGGGGATGGATCCGTTTTCACTGACACAATATGGTGCAATTGAAAACGGATCCGTCTCCCATTGACTTTCAATGTAAGTGAAGACGGGTCCGTTTTGACTTAGATTTTTTTTAATGAATAATGCAAACGGATCCATTATGAACGGATACAAGCGTTTGCATTATCGGTGCGGATCCATCTGTGCAGATACAAGACTGATCCGCACCGAACGCAGGTGTGAAAGTAGCCCAACTATTGTATTTCTGTCTCAAGGGTGCAAAGGAGGTGTATCTCATCCAAAGAAATGGCTATAAGTTACCCACAGAATTAACAGACAGATTAACTATTTTATTTCCATGTCACGGATGCAAAGGAGCTGTATCTCACCCCAAAAAATGGATTTAAATCACACACAGAATTAACAAACACATTAACAATTGCATTTCTGTGTCACGGGTGCAAAGGAGGTGTTTTGCACCCAATAAATCTCTATAGGTCACCCACAGAATTAACAGACAGACCAACTATTGTATTTTGTGTCACAGGTGCAAATGAGCTGTATCTCAACCCAAAAAAATTGGTTTATGTCACCCACAGAATTAACAGAGAGAGTAACAGCCTAACAATGTCCCTCATTCAAGCTGCGTCCTGTCCCTAAACTAGTTAGAGCAGAATGACGACACCATACGTAATCCGTAATTTATTTAGGCTGGGTCACGTGCTGCGCCGGCCAATCATAGCCATGCCAATAATATACATGTCTGTGATGGCTTCCAAGAGCCCACAGCTTAAAAGTTTGTTGATTGGCTGTGCTGCAGCCTTTTAACAAACTTTATTCAGCATCCAAACACTGAACCCAAACACGGACTTTGGTGACAAAGTTCGTGTTCAGATCCGGGTGCCCGAACCCTCGATGTTCGGTACGAACCCGAACTTTACCGCTCGGGTTAACTCATCTGTATTGCCTAGCCTTTGGTATGCCCAGGACATTGTGGAATCAATCCTACTGCCCTTCTTTTAATAATTTTTTTATTGGAATTTTTTATGTACATGGGGAATGCAAATTAGCCACATATAATATGCAAAATATAGGAATGCAGATGGAAGACAATACAACAGTGAATTCCACTGGGAACATAAGGTAACTATCATCTTCTTTTAGAGAAAGAAATTAAATGATCAAGTAACATATGTGATATATAACATAATACAAAGAACTATGAAGAAGATATAGATTTTATCGGATTACTTTTACCTGTGTGAAAAGGTTTTGCGTATAACAACGTACTAGTAAATCATAACACTATCTGCTCAAAAGGGTCTTGCATCTGGCTCATTTAATATAGAGCTTAGGATATAAAATTCCTGAATACCCTCCAGGGCTGGCATATTTTCGGGAAGATCTGCCTAGCATGAGCTTTACCAGTGTGAGATTTCTTCAAATCTGGGGATTTGGTCTAACTTATTGACCCAAAGCTCCATAGGGGGTATATCTTCTGATAGCTATTATAAAGTAATAGGTAATCTATTGGCCACTAGTATTTTGTTTTACAAGCCTAAAATTTGGTAAGGGAGTAAATTGAGAAGGGACAATTCAGGGACAATAGGTATATCAATATTAAATATCCTACTACAGGTACGAAAGATGGCAGACCACCATTGGTTGATTTTTTTGCACTCCCACCAGTTGTGCAAGGCTAGTTTCAAACTAGCACTAAGCTGTTTCAGTAGAAGAAAAGCCTGCTAGAGTTCATTGTACTTGGCATAGCTGGATGCTACCTTTCACAGCTGTAGCCCATTGACTATAATGGGACCCAACGGGGATCCGGCCTGGTTATGGTTATGGCATTAGTGCAAAAACACTGCTTCCAGCAGTATTTGTCTGGCCAAATCTCTTAACTAGGGATGGAAATAGGCCAGATCTCCACCAGGTCCCATTACAGTCAATGGTGCCTGGCGGTGCTCCGGCAATTTCCAGTTTTGCCGGATGCAACCAACTCTGGCAGGTGGTTGCTCCACTGGAGGAGTACACAGGGTTATTGTAAGAGCGACGTAATATTTTATTCCCATTTTATTGAATTCTAACACATCTTGAAAGTTAATGTGGGGTTTTCATTATAACATTAAACTGAGGGATGAGGAAATGAAAGTTGCTTATACATTTGAGAGGTTACCTTGTCTGAATATGAGATGTCAGACATAAACTCTTCAAACCAAGGAAGAGGACGTGAGAAATAAGTGGATTTACGTATAAACAAAAGAGATCAATGGTATGTGCCAAAGGGATATTAAGTGCATGCCCGATAGATGCAAATTGAGCAGTCATGTTTATCAAAAATACTATACATGGACATGCAAAGAGAAGGGGAAAACTGTAGCATCACGTTTGCCTACAAAACCAATGCCATGTATTAGTGACTATTGTTATAGGTATAGAAAATTCAAATAAAAGCAACACAGCAGTATAAAGGTGTAGGCGGAGTGCCAGCGGCTGTGAAGGCGATCCCCCTTCAATGAAATAACAGGAAAAATTCCACGGCACAATCAAGGCGAAAAATAAAATTAGGCTTTATTCACCAGACTGCGACGTTTCGATCCACCTCGTGGGATCTTTCTCAAGCAGTGACAAAACAACTAGTGCAGTGTGTATATTTATACAGCTGAATACAATCATTCAATCAAATGTTAATTAAGCAAATATCATAATAAAATTTTCAAAATTCCAAAAACAAATACATATAGTGTATACAGAATAATCAAGAGTGACAAAAATCAATGTATGGTCATCATATCCATAATTGCACACATCTGAGGATGACTTAACAAATATTCAATTGTGCAGGTGTACCTTAAAAACAAATCCAACTGTGGAAGGTCCTAGAGCGAGCGTGGAGAGGAATCAGCATGGAGTTCGGCGTGCCGGTTATTCAAGTGCGCATGTCACAGGACCTTTTGAAAGTATCGAGTCACATGATCGGCGGTCCGCTCACATGATCATTGTAACTATGTTTTCTATACCAACGTCTCAGAGAGAAGACGTCATGCGTTCCACAGTGGAGCGCAGAAGTCAGTATCGAGCGGCGCACCATTAGATCACAGCGGCAGGTGTTCCAAAAAGCAAATGGAGCGCAAGCCTCACCATGGAAACATGGTATGTATCTGAAAGGGGGAGGTCACCAAGGCAGGTAATGCCGGATCAGCAGTAATGGGCACATAACATTATCGGTCATCCATCGGAGTCCGCAGCATCCAGCAGGGGTGGCAACTCAGAGCATGATAGACGTGCATCGCACCTTATAGGTGTATATAGTGTATCCAATATATGGCTCTATAGTAATTGCAAATATCACTGTACCGAAGGCTATATTTATATTAAGTATAATATCTGCTGATGTTGCAGACAAATTGTAAAACAAATTCCATTAATCCAATAAGCATTGCCCCTAGTCCTACGAGGAGTCAGACCGGCGAATCCTGTGTTATTCACACACGATCACAGGTCCAAACACCCCTACTCGCAGGGGACCCCCATCCCTGGGGTGCAACCTGATTGGAAAGGGCATCATCCTCTGGATTACGGGGGTGCTATCCCTAAAATATACAGTGAGATTATTGACATAATCCGTCCATCAACTCTGAGTGAGGCACACATAGAGCTGGACACCGCCAGGCACCATAGGACGATCTTATGTCAAAGGACAATAATAACGCCATGTACCCAAAAAAAGCAGGACCCACCAAACCAGCAAAGGCCCCAACACCCCAATACATGACCCACATAGGTAGAGACTCATATAGTGATCATAATCCATTCAGTAGAGCTATATATAATGAATGAATGCAATCAAAATATAATCAACAATATGAAACAGGATGTCAACTTATTCATATCAATGTAGCTTATTTAATTCAAATCTTCACGCCTCTTTAGATCCATCAGTACCATTCCCACGCTCACCTTTCACAAGGCGGACCATTCCTCAGTTGGTTAACTGTAAATAAATACAGAAAAATGCATGAGAATACATATAATAAAACATCCACTGTATTAAAACAGGGGGCACTAGTGCATGTACCCCAAGGACAGGAGGCCAGCTACCTCAAAAATACCCAACTCAGGATAATATCCAAGGTCTATATTCTAAATTAAGTCCATGGGGCTTTAAAGTATTCAATTTAGGGATCCATTCAATCTCGCATTTTTTCTACAATAACTGTCTGTTTCCACCTCGTCTAAATGTCCAAGATCAGTAAAGTGTTTAGGGACAGGGAGATCCATAAGTTTTTTTCTAATAGTATATCTGTGTTGGTTGATTCTAGATTTAAAGTCAAGTGATGTCTCGCCCACATATAATAATTGACAGGGACACCATAGTACATAGACCACATATACAGAGTCACATGTCAAGAAATGTTTTATGAGATAATTTTTTAGTGTGATAGGATGCAAGAAGCAGCTACCCTTTTGCATATATCGGCAATTTACGCAGTTCAAACAGGGGAAACTACCCAATTTTGGACTGCGTAAAAATGTCTGACCTGATGTACGTTGTGGACCAATGTCAGTATGAACCAATTTGTCTTTGATATTACGTGCTCGTCTATAGGACATGAGGGGAGGAAGCTTGAACTCTTCAATCTCCCCATGTCCACTCTTCAAAATAGACCAATCTGTCGGACGTGTATACTGTCCTCATTGTAAACCGTAACTAATGGAATCCTACTTCTATTTTTATTACTCTTGATCATATTGTTCTTGTGCAACAAATCAGTGCGCGATCTATGTTGTATGGTCTCTAGATGTTCATTTAATAATGATGGAGGGAAACCTCTGTCTTTGAATGTTTGTGACATATGTTCAAGGATACCTTTTAGTTCTTCCTCATTGCTCTTGGGTGTGCACTATTGAAACTCAATAGTGTATTCCGATCTGTTGGTTTCCGATACAGCGTAGTGGAAAGTGTCTGGTCTGTCACCGTAATTAGAGTGTCAAGAAAATGTATTTGTTCACTTGAATGTTCTAAAGTGAACTTGATGTCTACATCTATAGTGTTGAGAAAGTGAAAAAAATGCAAAAAGTTGCTCCTCAGATCCACTCCAGATCAAAAAAATATCATCTATGTATCGCCACCACTTCAATACGTGGTGGAAGTGGGGCGATACATAGATATATGTCTCCTCGAGGAAGGCGACCGCCATGCTGGTGTAGGTTGGCGCCACATTAGACCCCATGGCGGTCCCCTTCCTCTGGAGGTAGAAGTGGTCACCAAATAAAAAATAATTGCACGTCAAGACCAAATGTAGCAATTGTAAGATGAAATCCTGGCACCCAGCTGTAAGGTCAGAATTTGACAAAGCCCTAGTCACCACCTCTAAACCAAATACATGTCTAATGGAGGTGTAAAGACTGGTAATATCAAAAGATACCAGGATCGCACCAGGTGGTAATGTAATGTTGGTTAATTTGTTAAGAAAATCTGACGTATCTTGGATATAGGATTGAGCAGAAATCACATACTGTCTTAATATCTTATCCAAAAAGATAGATATATTACACAATAATGATCCTCTTCCCGAGACGATAGGTCTCCCTGGGGGAGTAATGGGATTTTTATGAATCTTAGGTAATAGATATAAAAAAGGTCTCATAGGATGTGTAACAGAGAGAAAGTCCTTGAGCTTGTCATCAATGAGGCCTCCTGTAACACTCTCTGGATTTTTCTCTCTATATTCCATCTAGGATCAGTATTCAATTTCTATTAAACCTCTAAATCAGCAAGTTGTCTATGTGCTTCCGCTATGTATTGATGGGTGTCCATGACAATCACACCACCCTTGTCTGCGGGTTTAATGGTGAGACTGTGGTCATGGACAAGCTCATCAATAGCACGCCATTCACACTGAGTCATATTCGGATGTTTAAATTTCTTTCTGTCATTAGTTTTCAAGCGTTTCACATCTTTCATTACTGCATCAATAAATAAATCAATAGCAGGTGATGATACAGGTGGTACAAAATCACTCTTGTTGAATAGATCATAATCGCATAATCTCAATTTAGTATTCCTGGTACAAATTTTTCTCTGTGATGAATGGGAAGTGAACCAGGTTTTGAGCTTGAGTCTGCGGAAAAATTGATATAAATCCGCCTCAAGTTGCAACCAATCAGTGTTGCTGTTCGGACAAAAGCTCAATCCCTTATCCAAAACC
Source organism: Bufo gargarizans (assembly GCF_014858855.1). Classification (NCBI taxonomy): domain Eukaryota; kingdom Metazoa; phylum Chordata; class Amphibia; order Anura; family Bufonidae; genus Bufo; species Bufo gargarizans. The sequence goes on from NC_058080.1 coordinate 240,634,307, forward strand.
TTAAGTTGTACATCAGATAATAAATGTGAAGAAATATTTACCACAATATTGGATTCAATCAGTTCAGTTTTTTCACAGGTGGTTTTGTTATAGGTAGAGATGAGCGAATAAAAAAAAAAAATTAAATTCGGCCTGTTCGCCAAATTTTCATAAAAATGTGGTTGGATCCGAAATTATTTGCGGCAAATTCTGTTAAAGGGTTTCTACCACTTCAGTTTGACCAAATTAGCTTTCAGACACTAGCGATCTGCTAGTGTCTGATCTCCATAACCATGCAATTCTTAGACCTTTGTGTGGAGCCGTTTCATTAAAAAAATAACTTTTATTCCTATGCAAATGAGCCTCTAGGTGCTATGGGGGCGTATTTTCAGCACCTAGAGGCTCGGTTTACTCACACTGTATGCCCGCCCATCTCGTCTTGAATGCCTGCCTCCATCACAGCCATCGGACGAATTCACGCGCCTGCGCCGTTCACTTCTGTCTTCGGCACAGGCGCAGTGAGTGAAGGCCGCTCTCCTGATGCCGGATTCCTCACTGTGACGTAGTCGGCGCAGGCGCAGTGAGGAATCCGGCACCAGGAGCGTATCATTTACTCACTGCGCCTGCGCCGATGACAGAAGTGAACGACGCAGGCGCAAGAATTCGTCCGATGGCTGTGATGGAGGCAGGCATTCAAGACGAGATGGGCGGGCATACAGTGTGAGTAGAACGAGCCTCTAGGTGCTGAAAAGACACCCCCATAGCACCTAGAGGCTCATTTGCATAGGAATAAAAGTTAGTTTTTTAATGAAACGGCTCCACACAAAGGTCTAAGAATTGCATGGTTATGGAGATCAGACACTAGCAGATCGCTAGTGTCTGTAAGCTAATTTGGTCAAACTGAAGTGGTAGAAACCCTTTAAAAAACAGCTATTTCCTGGCTGCAGAGAGCCTTTATAGTGGTGTAGAACACTGCCTTGCAGTAACACGCATAGGGAGTCTGCTGTGGTAGTTAAATACTGTCAGTATGACATGCAGATGACAGGCGTCGCTCTTAGAATCACTGCACACTTAACTTATTTGGTCAGTTACGGGCCACAATTGACCCTTGTGACCAAATAACTCAAGTATGAACTCAGCCTTACAGATCGATATTAGCATCAAGAAGAAACACTCCTTTTTACACCGTTGTCAGCTGATTCCACATAGATGTCTACAGAACCTATTCTATTAACCGCTTATACAAGTAGAGCCCCCCTGACAGAATGGAGAGTGTTTCAGCAGTAAGTTTGAGTTGACATCACTGATAATTTTGCACTTCCACTGATCCATCAGAACAATAACCCACTAAAAACGGATCCTGTCTGTGGAGCATTCGCCTTCACTCGGTCAGCATTTGGTCAGTAATCCATCAATATTGCTAATGCCCCAAAAATCAGGAGTGAATCCAAAACAGAGATGACACATAAATGGAATATTTACATGTCTTCTGTGTTTTGTACACACTCCTGCTTTTGGCTACCAAATCACAAGCCAATTCTGATGGGACCTTACAGGCCTTACAGCTGCTACACATACAGGACCCGTTGTGCATCTAATTGTTCCTTTCTTCTGACAGATCAGAAGAAGGGTCAAATAAATAACGATGTCAGCCAGGCCAAGAAGCAAAATACTGGCACAGTCATGAAGTGGGGAGGGTTGGAACAGCACGATAAGTCCACAGAGTAACCCTATGACATGGAAGCAGCATAAGGAGGCCACAGAGTGGCGCAATAACAGTGTGGAGGTGGCAGAAATAGCATCAGGAGGCCACAGAGTGGCAAGGTGACAAAGTGTGGAGTTGGCAGCAGCTTTAGGAGGCCACAAAGTGGCAAGTTGACATAGTGTGGAGGTGGAAGCAGCATGAGGAGACCACAGAGTGGCAAGGTGACATATTGTGGAGGTTGCAGCAGCATGAGGAGACTACACAGTGTCCCGGTGACAGAGTTGTGAAATGGCAGCAGCATCAGAAGGTCACAGAGTGGCAAGGTGACATAGTGTGGAGGTGGCAGCAGCATGAGGAGACCACAGAGTGACCCGGTGACATATTGTTGAGGTGGCAGCAGCATCAGGAGGCCACAGAGTGGCAAGGTGACATAGTGTGGAGGTGGCAGCAGCATCAGGAGGCCACAGAGTGACAAGGTGACATAGTGTAGAGGTGGCAGCAGCATGAGGAGACCACAGAGTGACCCGGTGACATATTGTGGAGGTGGCAGCAGCATCAGGGGGCCACAGAGTGGCAAGGTGACATAGTGTGGAGGTGGTAGCAGCATCAGGAGGCCACAGAGTGGCAAAGTGACATAGTGTGGAGGTGGCAGCAGCATCAGGAGACCAAAGAGTGACCCGGTGACAGAGTGTGGAGGTGGCAGCAGCATCAGGAGGCCACAGAGTGGCAAGGTGACATCCTGTTGAGGTGGCATCAGCATCAGGAGGCCACAGAGTGGCAAGGTGACATAGTGTGGAGGTGGAAGCAGCATGAGGAGGCTGCAGAGTTGCAAGGTGACATAGTTTGGAAGTGACAGCAGCATAAGGAGACCACAAAGTGGCAACGTGAAAGAGTGTGGAGGTGGAAGCAGCATCAAGGGGCCACAGAGTTGCAAGGTGACATAGTGTGGAAGTGACAGCAGCATGAGGAGACCACAGAGTGGCAAGGTGACAGAGTGTGGAGGTGAGTGACAATAAGAGTATCCGCTGACGATGGTGGATGTAAGAAGAAGCACTTGGCATCAGATGTGTGGCATCAGGTGGGTGACATCATCAGAATAGTAGCTGAGGGGGGGGCGGAGCTAGCGCCGGACCGTGATGGCCGCATAGTTCGGAGCTCTCCGCAGTAGATCCTCTACAGCACCAGCTTACACCAGCGGACAGACACCAGCATGGTGAAAATCGGGCACCCGAGAGCCGGAGACACCTCTGGAGCTGCCAGGCAGCCGAATAACAACGGCGACATGGATAAATTTATTAAAAAAGCGGCGGCCACAGTGGCGGCAAGAGAAAGCAAGATGGCGCCGAACCCGCTTCCTAAGGTGAGCGAGCGCGCGGCTGACATGTCAGAAGGGGAGAGCGATACAGAGGACTCACATAGTAAGACGGCGCTGCCGATTACCCGCCGTTTCCTGAAACAGTCGCTGAGTAAAGCGATGGAGCCAATTCTAACTGAGCTCACTGCCACGCGCCAGGATATCCAGCATATTGGAGACAGGGTAGTTACCCTGGAAGCGCAACAAACCACAGTGCTCGAGCATCAAATAGCTACAGCCTCCTCCTTTCAAAAATGCTGCACACACCTGAATGACCTCCATAATGCCCTGGAGGACCAAGAGAACAGAGGGCGCAGGAACAACCTGCGATTCAGGGGGATACCAGAGACAGTCGCTGCGGATGATATTCCTGGGGCCGTGATAGATATATGCTGCTCCGATATTGTCCTTGAACGTGCACACAGAGCGCTCAGGCCTAAGCCTACAGGGACGGAACCGCCAAGGGATGTAATTTGCAGGTTCCTGAATTTTCAAGTGAAGACCGCTGTCCTAGAAGCAGCTAGGAACCAAGAAGACCTGGCATATGAAGACTCCAGAATCCTGATTTATCAAGACCTGGCCCCGTCTACATTAAAGAAAAGAAGATCGCTTAAGCCCTTAACGGACTGGCTCAGGAAGAACAAGATCCTGTACAGATGGACCTTTGCCTTTGGGATTTCGTTCGCCCATGCAGGACGCCGCCTCACTATCAACACCTTTGCTGACCTGATGGGAGCGTACGAACACCTGCAGATCCCACCTCTTGAGATCGAGAACTGGGAACTTTATCAAGATATTACAGAGCTTCCTGACCTGCCGAGGCCCGTTCCATTTGAGCTACCACGAACATCAAAGGCCCAGAAGTTCAAGCGGAGGAACACGCAACCCACACCATAGAGACTGGCTCTACTAACGTAACGACTCGCTTTGTCTCTTCCATCTCTCTCATAAGCTATTCCTAATGCCTTTTTTATCTTTCATATATCCTCTCCTCTCCTATAAATAATCTCTTATTTGCTGCATTAGTCGGCACAGCCCTTATCCCCCTTTCACCTGTCCTCACCCTGGCCTCTTATATGTCTGTCTCTTGATCTCATCAAAGGGATGCACAATTTGTGCGTGGAGGATCACAATAGGGTTGAATGACCATCTTCCCCCTTGTGACCCTGGTAACTGATAATGTTACCCAGGCAACTCTCACTGTTCAAGCCCATTGTATTGGGTACTGTTCACATATTGTTCAAACCCATATTCATGGGTACAGTTACTTTGAATCTCTCAACTATGTTTTTTTTTCTGTCTGGTTCATCGTTTTTATATTGTTTTGAAGGTACATGTATTGTTTATCTTAAAAGCCCGAAAGAAGCAAGAACTCCCTCTGGAGCCCGGACTCGCTCAGCCTTCACTTTGCAGCCTCAGTATCAGTGCGCCCTCCTGGAGAGGGAAGGTCATTCAGCAAGGTAACACGTTGTATTACACATATCATGACTGACCTATTATTTGCGTCTTTCAATGTCAAAGGCTTTAATTCTCCATCTAAAAGGAGTCAGGTTTTTTCATTGTTACGCAAATTGGGAGCCAGTGTCCTACTTCTCCAGGAGACGCACTTTAAGTTCAACCATTACCCTAACCTTTCGCATGGCCACTATTCCCAATGGTACCATTGTGGAGGTGATTCCTCTGCTTCGGGTGGTGTGAGTATTGGGTTCCAGAGGAGAGTTCCCTTCCAATGTAGCTCACAACTACAGGACCCTGACGGTCGCTACCTAATGGTCAAAGGTAATATAGGTCCCCAGATATACACATTCATTGACCTCTATGCACCGAACACTGGTCACTATAACTGGTTCTCCAAGGTTTTCCCCATCATTGAATCATTTGCAGAGGGTCTGATAGTAACAGGAGGTGACCTTAATGCCACTTTGAACCCCCAATTAGATTCGTCAGCATCAAAATCTGCTCTGGCGCTAAAAACTCTCCGCTATATCAGAGAGGGCCTATGGAGTCTTCACCTGATAGATGTTTGGCGCACATTTTATCCCACCAGCAGCGACTATACGTTCTATTCTTCTGCACATGGGTCATATCATCGCTTAGATTACCTGTTCATATCCAAACAGCATCTCCAGCTTTGCCACAATCCCCAAATAGGGTCTATCCACCTGTCGGACCACGCCCCCATATCCCTCTCAGTATCAACTCCGGTACCAAAACAACACAAGTTTACGTGGCGTTTAAACGAGTCCCTTTTAGGGAACCTGAATACTAGAGATAAGATAGCTGGACTCCTTGACGAATACTTTACCCTTAACAAAGTCCCAGATGTTTCAGCTCTATCCTTATGGGATGCCCACAAACCTTTTATAAGGGGACACTTCATTAGTATAGGGGCTCACCAGAAGAAAGAAAGAAACAAAAAAATCGACAGCTTACTTCAGAAAATAGATTCCCTGGAGTCACAACATAAGAAATCCTTTTCTGCCTCGCAACTCCAAGAATTATCTGATACCAGAGCGGAGTTGAAAGCCATGCTACAGCACTCCTCAGCTAAGCTATTCTTAAATTCGCAACACAAATTTTTTGCCCATGGGGACAAAACGTCCAAGTTTATGATGAACAGGATAAAAAATAGGAGATCGTCAAATTACATACACCAATTAGAATCCCCCCAAGGCCTATCTCTGTACTCCTCCAAAGAAATAGGCGCCCAATTTCGGGAATTCTACGAATCCCTTTCTAATCTGCCCCATACAATAGCCCCCGAAAACCTGACAACTACCCTTAACTCCTTTCTAGATTCACTCCCTCTGCCAACTATTTCTGAAGTCCAAAAACAGAAATTAGCTTCCCCTTTCACCTTAGAGGAATTAGAGACTGCATTGAAACAATCCCCCTCAGGGAAAAAGCCCAGGCCCGGACGGCTTTCCGGTCCAATACTACAGAACGTTTCAACAACGATTACTTCCCCACCTATTAGAGGTTTGTAATTTGGCCTTACAGGGAGAGAAGCTTTCCAGGGACATGACACTAGCACACATCACATTGATCCCTAAAGAAGGGAAGGATCCCAAACACTGTGCTAACTACAGGCCCATTTCCCTCCTTAACATTGACCTTAAATTATTGGCTAAGTTGTTAGCTAACCGACTTGCAGTTTTCCTCCCATCTATAGTGCACGGGGATCAGGTGGGCTTTGTCAAAGGCAGGGAGGGTAGGGACAATACGGCTAGAGTGCTGAATATAATACAGTTCTCTTCCATCCACTCAAAACCGCTTTTACTGTTAAGCACAGATGCAGAAAAAGCATTCGATAGAATCAGCTGGTCTTATCTGCGAAATATCCTGGCTCGATTTGGCCTACCTGATCCCTTTGCACAGGCCACCTTTGCAATGTATGCTCAAGCATCGGCCTCTGTTATGATAAATGGTGACCTATCGGATCCCTTCTCAATTCAAAACGGTACCAGACAGGGGTGTCCGTTATCCCCCCTGTTATTTGTCTTGGCCCTGGAACCGCTCCTCCTAAAATTAAGAAATGACTCGGGGATATGTGGAGTTACATTGGGAGGTACGGACCATAAAATTGCCGCCTTCGCGGATGACATTATGATCATGACGTCCAATCCAAAGGAATCCCTACCTGTAATCCAAAAACATTTAGACATATATAGCGCCATTTCCAATTTTAAAATCAACAAACAAAAATCATTAGTAATCTGTATAGGTATCCCCCACTCAACCCAAAGAAGTCTAGGGAGGGACTCCCCCTTCAATTGGTCCTCTCCTACCATAACGTATTTGGGAATTAAAATCAGCCCTAAACCCTCTGAGTTATACTCACTGAATTATACTCCATTATTGGATAACATTTCTCATAGCATAAGTAAACTGGATATCCCAACTATATCCTGGTTCGGTAGGAAAAACCTTCTCATGTCTTTGATTCTTCCTCGCCTTACCTACCTACAACAGGTTCTGCCTATCCCAGTCCCCAAAACTTATTATAATTCTCTAAAAAAACTTTTTCGATCCTTTATCTGGAAGGGAAAGAAACCTAGACTGTCGTACGAGCTATTATCACGCCCTAAATGTTTTGGAGGCATTGCACTGCCTGACCCAGAACTTTATGGAAAGGCCATTTTACTATCTAGAGCAATAGACTGGCTCAGACCTGATAACATGAAGCCCTGGGTTGCGATAGAGCAAGACCTGATGCGCAAACCCTTTAGATCCCTCTTATTAGCGCAAGGAAGCTCTTGTACGTTTCCCTCATCACCATATCCTATTATCCAGGCCACCATCAATGCATGGAAGTGGTTTCAATCTTCCCACTGCTCAATTCCTTTTCCTTCCCCACTTCTCTCAATCAAAGACATCCTGGGTACTGCTCTACCTGCGCTCATTGAATGTACCCCTAAAGAACTGAGGGACTCATCTACCCCAATATTGTCTTTCTTTGACACTAATGGCACCATACTCCGACTTAAAGAGTTCCAAAAACTTTTCAATATCGATGGCCAACATATCTCCTCTACATCATATGCACACGCATTCCTATCTCAACACATCACCAAAAGCGACCTCTTTCGCCCTTTACAGTGGTCAGAGGCTCTCATCTCAGACCCTATTCCTCCGAGAAGATTGATCTCACAAATATATAGAAGACTCAACATGCCATCGCCTTTCACCACACCGGCGTTTATCAGGCATTGGGAAAAGGATTTAGGTCAGGAAATTCCCTTTTCTGCTTTGTCAAAGGCCCTATCATCCCCACACCAACTGTCTAGATGTGTGCGCATACAGGAAAATGGATATAAAATCCTCACCAGAGGGTACAAGACACCAGATATTACAGCCCTGTATTCGCCCACAGCCTCTGATGTATGTTGGAGATGTGGCAAAAATAGAGGAACCTTCCTCCACATTTGGTGGGACTGCCCAATTATTAGGACTTGGTGGATAGAAATATTTCAGATTAGCAATTTTATCTGTAAGACAAAAATACAAATGTCAGCGAGCAGAGCCCTCCTTAATCTTGATGTAGATAAGGAAATACATCCTATACCTTTTCTTTTCAAGCAGCTCTTAATAGCAGCTAGATTATTAATACCTAAATTTTGGCTGTCTACATCACCTCCCCCCATTGAACAATGGAAATTGAAGATAGATCAAATTTTTAGGTTTGAGGAAATTTCCTCATGGGAAGCAAGAAACCACCCGAAATTTCAACGCCAATGGCATCTGTGGCAAAAGTACAGGCACCCTTGCTACTCACAGTAAATTTTCCATGATTTTCATCATAACTTACCTCCTCGTAATGTTATTGAGATCCTTTAGTCTCCAATAAAACGGATACAGGAATCTTCCTAAATGATGCTGTATATCTATATAGTACTAGGAATACGGTATGGTGTGCCACGGCTGTATTGTGTGAGATAAGTGATTTGATCTCTTTGTAACGCAACATGCCCTGCGAGGTGTGTCAGTAACTTTACTTGTACCTTGTTGTGTTGTATAAAATAAAAATTTTATAAATAAAATAAAAAATATATAAAAAAAAAAGAATAGTAGCTGAGGCAGGTAGCGAGAAGAAACCGGTCTCTTTTGTCAAAGTGTTGGTGACTGGGCACCATGGATATTCTAGTTTGATGCATGAGGCATTGGTGGGTGGAAATCCTGGTTGGTCCACGCTTGATTTATCTTAAAAAGGTTGGGGGTAACTTGGGCCCCCGTTACACTAAACACCCGCTCTGATGCCACACTACTGGCCGGGCAGGACAGCTTTTACAGGGCAAATTTGGTGAGTTGCGGCCACAAATCGAGTTTGGCTGCCTAGTAGTCCAGCGGATCCTCAATGTGGGGTGGCAGGGTTCTGTCCAAGTATGCCACCACCTGCTGGTTAAGATACTGCTCCAGGTCTAGCTGCTGATGGTGAGTAGTTTCTTCAATAGATGGGTGAAGAAAGCTGCTCATCAGTGACTCTAGACTCAAGTTGCTGCTGATATAAATGGAACTTCTCCTACCCCCCATCCTGACACAGCAGCCATGGCAGAGGAACGTGACTGCAGAGGGCCTCTAGGGCAGACCTGGGCGAGAGGATGGACGATGGAGCAGATAGGCAGCGGCCAACTGATGCAGTGATCCCAGGCCACTTTATGGTGACGCTGCATATGTTGACGCAGGATCGTAGTGCCAAAATCAGCACCCTGGCCATGGTTCACCTTCTGCCCACAGATTCTACATATGGCCATGTTCACCTCCTCCAGCGGCTTAACAAAAAGCTGCCACACCGCCAAGTAGGTGATTTTACCCCCAACACTACAAACTGACTGCCTCCGTGAACCCCTGCACCACTACTTCCTGGGCAGGTAGGCTCCTGCGTAGCAGTTGGTCTACCCCAGGCATGCTTGGCTCCCGAACTCCCACTGCTGCCATCCTGCTGACTCCCGGCCATGCTAGCGACTTGCTGGCTCCGATACTGCCTCATAGGCGAGCTGAAACCCTCTTCTCCTAATGATGATGAAGCCCCACCAGGCTCCCAAGTGAGATCAGCTACATCATTATCATTGCATACTGTCTACACGTCACTGATGTCCTCCTCAACCGTCTCTGGGTCAGGAGCCTGCTGACCAGCTCCCACACCACTATCCTCATCACTACTTACCCGCCTAGTGGGGGAAGTGGCGGGTGTCTCCTCCACATCTTGGCTTGCCAGTAGCTGCTGACTGTCTTCTGTGGCTCCTCCTCACTGTATAGTGGAGCAGAGCGCACAGCATACAATACTCCAGCTGACAGAACAGAAAAGACAGAGGCATGTTGAGGATAGGTGAGAACACAGGGTCTGCTCCTGGGCCATGCAAACTAAGGGTTGTGTCTGACAAACCCACTGACACTTGGCTGGGGGTGTCTGATGTCACCTGTGATGAAGTCAAAGATCGAGTCAACCATTCAAGAACCACTGGGTTGTTGGTCAAGACATGACTGCTAGCTGACACTGGGAGCTCAGGCCTCTCGAAATGACCCCTGCTGCCTCGGACCCTTACTCTGCTGTGACTTCTACCTGCGCCAGAAACATTTAGGCCTCTGCCAATCCCCTGTGCAGGGCCTGGCACTTCTCTGTCTGACATACTGTTAGATCAAATAAATAAATAAAAAGGAAAACACCCAAAAGTCTGTAATTTTCTCACTTCCCTACAAAACGGCTAATAGACCCTTTTTTCACACTAATACACACAAAAAAGGGCTTTAGAACATATAACTGCAACACTGAATGGCAAATATATTTTTCTTTTGCCACTAATACATGGCACAAAAGGCTTTTTGAACATATAACTGCACCACTGAACGGCAAATATATTTTTATTTTGCCACTAATACACGCCACAAAAGGCTTTAGAACATTTAACTGCACCGATGAACGGCAAATATATTTTACTTTTGCCACTAGTACACGGGAAAAGAGCTTTAGAACATATAACTGCACCGCTGAACGGCAAATATATTTTACTTTTGCCACTAATACACAACAAATGGGCTTTTACTTTCGCACTTCACCACACAACAGCTAATAAGCCTTTTTTCCCACTAATACAAGCCAAAAAATGCTTTAGAACATATAACTGCACAGCACAAGGGCAAATTAATGGCTGTATCAAACAACACTTGCACCCTAATAACAAGAACTGTTTGGCTATATCAATTGGATCTTCCACCTTGGCCCTTTGGGCCTAATTCATTTTGCATTGTGTTCCATAGGTTCCCAGAGGTGATATAAAAATTGCTTTCATACAGGGGGGGGGGGGGGGGGGCACAACTTTGCTGTTGCACCCACTCTTTATAATTGTTTGGAATTGATTGATCTCTGCTGGGTTTTGGTCATGCAATGCTAGGACAGTTTTTAATTCGTTTTTTTTTGGGGTGGGGGGTTAAAAACTATTAATGTGCTTTCCTTTACAAATTTTTATGGCATATATGTAATGTTGTTGGTATTTTCAAGTTATAACACCCTAACCACTGTATCCTCTTGCTGTGGGGGACTTGTTCCACATCTCAACATCTCCTGCAAATTTTTATATTTACAATTATGTATTTATGACTTCAATAAAGATGTAATATTGGTACTTAAATGTGTTGTAGCATTAATTAATTTTTGGGTTTGAAGAACTCGGTAACCGCTGAGGAAGGGGCTTGATCCCCGAAACGCGTCCGGTGTACGACAGCAAAGCTCCCGCTTAAGTCCCTGAGGTGCCGACATCTAAAGGCAGCCCCCTGGACCCCCGCTGAGTGGATTTATGCGTTATTGACATCGCACAAGTCCGGACTCTAGGACTCAACATACTTATCAGTTTTCCAAGGAGCCGAGTGGATCACGTGGTGTGCCACCAGGTCACGTGGGACGCCGCGTATGAGACCTTGAGACCACACGGGACACAGATGTGAGTCCAAGCGGCGGAATAAGGACACTCTCCTATCTCCATCCAGCCTGAGAAGAGGGGTAACGTACTCTGCCCCACGGGGCTGCATCTATCCATATATTGTCTATACGCCATATAAGGCGATTGAGTGCCGTCCCACATTCGGACCAATATCATCGTATACCTCCTTAGGATATTATAGCTGGACTCGGACTGCCACACACCGGGATTGGGTCCACAGCCTGCATCTGCGGTCATACTGTGTATTTGCACTATACAGGTTTTAGGGTCTATTGGGTGCATATTGCACTTTTGTATGTATGTATAGTTTTATGTCAGTTTTTTTTATGTATATTAAATAAGGTTATTGACACCCTATATTGATGTTTACAGGTAATTGAGTGCCCTCCAACAATCTATACATTGTGAAAATCAAACCTTACTAACAAGTACGAGGAAATTCAGCTTTTTGGCGAATTTAATTTTCCCTGAAATTCGGATCGAAGTCCACTATTGATAACATTCAGAAGAGCCTAAACTTCAGTATTAGGCCTCTTTCACACGACCGTTTGGCTTTTTCAGTGTTTTGCGGTCCATTTTTCACGGATCTGTTGTTCCGTTTTTTGTTTCCGTTGTGTTCCCATTTCTGTTCCGTTTTTCCGTATGGCATATACAGTATACAGTAATTACATAGAAGATTTTGGGCAAGGCATGACATTTTCAATACATGGTTCCGCAAAAATGGAACGGATACGGAAGACATACAGATGCATTTTTTTTGCGGACCTACTAACTTGAATAGAGCCACGGAACGTGATTTGCGGGCAATAATAGGACATGTTCTATCTTTCAACAGAACGGAAAAATAGAAATGGAATGCATACGGAGTACATTCCATTTTTTTTTTTTTTCCGGAACCATTGAATGCAAAAAACGGCCCGTAAACAGTCATGTGAAAGAGGCCTTAAGAATATATTGGCCCTGAGCCATTCAAGATAACACAGTACATGGGAGAAATCAAGTGGGGATTTTCTGATCTGGGCATCCTTGATGCAAATGCTGTGAATCCATTAAAAATCAGAGTCAATATAATTTGAGTGTACAACCACCAAAGATGTATTGTAATTAAGTGCTGTTGTGCACATTGCAGTTTATTATTTATCTCATTGAGTGTGTATGGAGGATTCAATATGTAGGGAGGACCACATAAGAGTTTCACATTAGGCTTTTTTAGCATAGCAACAATATAAACAAAGGACACGTTAAACATGGCATATCACAGAATTGCACCTTTAAACATAATAAAAAAAACATTAGTATCATTCCCATTGATTATGTTCCTGGCATAATCTACAACAAATTTGTAGCAGTTCAAAGAAGAAAGCTATATTGGATATACAAACGCCAGACCATCCGACACTTTCATATAATCCCACATTCACTGGAGTATACTCCATAGAGATATCTGGCTTATTTTCTAAGCAACCACCTTCTCTATTTGCCCACCCAAAAAAAATGTAAAAAAGAAAAAAAAAGAGAAAAGAAAGAAAGAAAGAGAAAAAGAAAGGAAAAGAAGAGAAATAAGACAGGGAAAAATAATGTTTTTCTTCTCTCTACTACCTCCATCCCATCTATGGATACATTTTGAGTTATAAACTCCTGGTAACATCTATGGACTAAAAATCATATAAGGGATGTTAGGTTTACTTTGTGGGTGAGATTACCCCCTACTGGTAATAATCTAATTATTATTATTATTATTATTATTATTATCTAACCCATATGTATCATTATTATGTTATTATACAGTTTTGAGACTGCAAATAGCAAATTGTACCTGGGGAAGAGGTTAGTGTCACCCTAACATGCATAGTCCGTTTGTTTTATAGCTACCTTTATAACTAATATTTTTTTATTTCACATGTTTTACCTATTTAATTCTATACAATAAAAATATGTAATGCACCCTCAGAATAGTGATTCATATGACAGCACCACCTTTTTAATCAGTTCTTTCAAGTTGAAATATCAGACCCAGTGTTCTAATTCTAGTGTCCTACCCCAGGCTGCAGTCACTGACAAGAATGGAGAATTTATTTATGCAGTTATTGATGTTGTGCCCTGCTGCACAATGGAATAAGGAGAGCACAATTGTATTTTCTACAAACTTCAGTTGAAGTGACATGTTGGCACTATATTAGCAACAGCAAATAAGTACATTTTGTGAACGGCAGTCAACCCTGCTGCAACAAAGCATCCACCCACAACATGATGCTACCACAATTGGGATGATGTTCTTTGACTTGCAAGCCTCTCCCTTTTTCCTCCATATAGAATGATGGCCATCATGGCTAAAAAGTTAAATTTTTGACTCATCAAATCAAAAGGCATTTCTCCAAACAGTTCTTTGTCTTGATGTGCAGTTGAAAACTGTAGTCTTGTTTTATTATGGTGGTTTTGACAGAGGAAATTATTCCTTGCTGACTAGCTTTTCATGTCATATCAATATAGAAAACATTTTACTGTTAATATAAATAATGTTGTTCCTGTTTTCTCCAGCATCTTCCAAAGGTAAGTTGTTGTTCTTGCATTGCTTTGTATTTTTCACACCAAAGTACATCCAACTTTAGGAGACATAGTGTGTCGCCTTAATGTTCTGTATGATGGCTGCATGGTTATAAACTTGTGTATTATTGTTTGAACAGATGAATATGGTAACTTCAGGCATTTGGAAATTGCTTCCAAGGTTGTACCCGACTTTTGGAGTTCCACAATTGTTTTTCTTATGTCTTAAGCTATTTATTTTGATTTTCCCATGATGTCGAGAGGCAAGTAGGCCTCGAACGTCGATCTCATAATACCTGCCACAGGTACACCTCCAACTGATCCTACCTGACCAATGAGATGAATTTGTACTAGGATTAAAAGTCAGGAAATGTGAAAAACTTAGTTTTTATTAACTCTTTCCCAACCTCTGCTGTACATGTGCAACGGAACTCTGGTCTTTAAAGATGCTGGCTTTCTGATGTTTCACACAGCAGACCATCAGGCTAATGACTATGGTTAGCATTAATGCCGATCGAAGACATTTCATGCCTCAGATGCCATGGTCAATTTTGTCTATAATATCTAAGGCGGTTTTCCCTGGGAGTGCTGTGCTCGCTTGTTGCAGGCTATACAACAAGCGATCTAACAATCACTTGTTAAAGTCCCCTAAGGGGACTTAAAATATGTGTCAAGAAAATGTAAATATATGTTTTTAAAAATAAAGAAAATCTTAAAATTCTAATAACTCCCCTTTTCCCATAATAGAAATATAAATAAGTAAACAATAAAAAAGATCATTTGCACAAACACTCATATCATTAAAATATAAATATATTTATAAACATATGATTAATGCAATTATGGAAAAATATTAAAAATGGCCAATTTGAAATGTTTTCCTTGCATCACCTCTCCCGATAAAATGGAATTAAAAGTGATCAAAAAGGCAAACTCCAAATAAGTATCACTGAAAACTGGAGATCACCCTACAAACAATCAACCCCCACAGACTCCTCTTTAAATGCAAATATAAAAAAGTTATAGGGTTCAGAATATGGTGATGCAAAGCAAAAATTTGTTTTCTCAAAGTTTTGATTGAAGTATTAAAACACAAGAAAACAATAAAAATATTAAATGGTTCCATTAGAAAATGCAACTTTTCCCACAGACAACAAGTCATCATATGACTATATAATCAAAAAGGTTAAAATGTTATGGATCCAGGAAGGTAGGGAGTAGAGATGAGTGAATCGAAGCTGACAAAGTGGATTTTGTTCCGAATTTTCAGGAAAAATTTGATTAGCACCGAAGGCAAATTTCCTTGCGCTTTGTGGTAACGAATCACATTTTTTCCTAAAATGGCTGCTGCAGGTGTGAGGACATAGAGAAAGGAACTCTGAGAAGGTGGGATCACCCATAATGCCATGCATGCAGCCAATCAGCAGTCAGCCAGCCTTGTAATGTTGCAGCCCTATAAATAGCGGCAGCCATCTTAGTTTCTGCCATTTACCAGTGTACTTAGTGCAGGGAGAGACGTCTGCAGGCGCTAGGGACAGTGTTAGATAAAACCTTTTTGTGCTAAAAAAAGATTTATAAGAGCAGGGAAAGGATAGGGAGGAATTGTTCCACAGCATTTGTGTAGAACAGGGTTCAGTAGGGGAAGTTGACTGGGATGTAATAGGAACAATCCTATTGCACATTGGTGCACTGTCTGGGGATCCAAATTGCCATTATACAGCTCTGTCATTCCATCAAACAGTTCTTTTTATTGGGGTGCAAGTGCTGTTTGATAGAGCCATTAAAGACTTGATTGTGGTGAAAAAACAATTTATAAGTGCAGGGAAAGGATATGGAGGAATCATTTCACAGCATTTATGTAGAACATGGTTCAGTAGGGAAGGTTACTGACTGGATAATACAAACCGGATTCCAAAAATGTTGGGACACTAAACAAATTGTGAATAAAAACTGAATGCAATGATGTGGAGATGGCAAATGTCAATATTTTATTTGTCATAGAGCGTAGATGACAGATCAAACGTTTAATCCAAGTAAATGTATCATTTTAAAGGAAAAATAAGTTGATTCAAATTTTCACGGTGTCAACAAATCCCCAAAAAGTTGGGACAAGTAGCAATAAGAGGCTGGAAAAAGTTAATTTGAGCATAATGAAGAGCTGGAAGACCAATTAACACTAATTAGGTCAATTGGCAACATGATTAGTATAAAAAGAGCTTCTCAGAGTGGCAGTGTCTCTCAGAAGCCAAGATGGGTAGAGGATCACCAATTCCCACAATGTTGCGCAGAAAGATAGTGGAGCAATATCAGAAAGGTGTTACCCAGCAAAAAATTGCAAAGACTTTGCATCTATCATCATCAACTGTGCATAACATCATCCGAAGATTCAGAGAATCTGGAACAATCTCTGTGCGCAAGGGTCAAGGCCGTAAAACCATACTGGATGCCCGTGATCTCCGGGCCCTTAAACGACACTGCACCACAAACAGGAATGCTACTGTAAAGGAAATCACAGAATGGGCTCGGGAATACTTCCAGAAACCATTGTCAGTGAACACAATACACTGTGCCATCCGCCGTTGCCAGCTGAAACTCTACAGTGCAAAGAAGAAGCCATTTCTAAGCAAGATCCACAAGCTCAGGCGTTTTCACTGGGCCAGGGATCATTTAAAATGGAGTGTGGCAAAATGGAAGACTGTTCTGTGGTCAGACGAGTCACGATTCGAAGTTCTTTTTGGAAATCTGGGACGCCATGTCATCCGGACCAAAGAGGACAAGGACAACCCAAGTTGTTATCAACGCTCAGTTCAGAAGCCTGCATCTCTGATGGTATGGGGTTGCATGAGTGCGTGTGGCATGGGCAGCTTGCATGTCTGGAAAGGCACCATCAATGCAGAAAAATATATTCAGGTTCTAGAACAACATATGCTGCCATCCAGACATAATCTCTTTCGGGGAAGACCCTGCATTTTTCAACAAGATAATGCCAGACCACATTCTGCATCAATCACAACATCATGGCTGCGTAGGAGAAGGATCCAGGTACTGAAATGGCCAGTCTGCAGTCCAGATCTTTCACCTATAGAGAACATTTGGCGCATCATAAAGAGGAAGGTGCAATAAAGAAGGCCCAAGACGATTGAACAGTTAGAGGCCTGTATTAGACAAGAATGGGAGAGCATTCCTATTTCTAAACTTGAGAAACTGGTCTCCTCGGTCCCCAGACGTCTGTTGAGTGTTGTAAGAAGAAGGGGAGATGCCACACAGTAGTGAAAATGGCCTTGTCCCAAATTTTGGGGGATTTGTTGACACCATGAAATTCTGATTCAACATATTTTTCCCTTAAAATGGTACATTTTCTCAGTTTAAACTTTTGTTCTGTGATTTATGTTCTATTCTGAATAAAATATTAGAAGTTGGCACCTCCACATCATTGCATTCAGTTTTTAATCACAATTTCTATAGTGTCCCAACTTTTTGGGAATCAAGTTTGTAGAAACAATCCTATTGCACCTTGCTGCACTTACTGGGGATCCAAATTGCCATTATACAGCTCTGTCATTCCAGCAAACCGTTCCTATTATTGGGGTGCAAGTGCTGTTTGATACAGCCATTAACAGGGTTTATTACAAGGAAATATTTCCATAGTATGTCTTATTTGCCCATGTGCAGTGCAGCTATGTGTTAAGCCCTTTTTGCTGTGTATTAGTGGTGAAATAAAGATATATTCGACTTCTAGCATTGCGTATCTGTTGAAAAGCCTTTTGTGTACTGTAAATGTAGAAAGAAATTAGGGCCTAATTTCCGTTTAGCTGTGCAGTGATATACTCTGAAGCTCTGTTTGCCGTGTATTAGTGGCAAAATAAAAAAATATTTGCCGTCCAATGTTGCACTTCTCTGTTAAAAAGCCTGTTGTGTAAAAGTAGAAAAAAATTAGGGCCTAATTGCTGTTCAGCGGTGTAGTGATATACTCTAAAGCCCTGTTTGCTGTGCATTAGTGGCAAAAAAATAAAATAAATATATATATATATATATATATATATATATATATATTCTCCGTTCATCGTTGCACTTATCTGTCGAAAAGCCTGTTGTGCAATGTAAAAGTTTAAAAAAATTAGGGCCTAATTGCCATTCAGCATTGCACTTATCTGTTGAAAAGCCTGTGGTGTTGAGTAAAAGTTTAAAATAATTGGGCCTAATTGCACTTGTGCAGTGCAGTGATATACTCTAAAGCACTGTTTGCAGTGTATAAGTGGCGAAATAAAGAAAATTTGATCTAACATTTGATTATTTGATCTAACAGTAAGTCAGACAGAGAAGTGCCAGGCCCTGCACAGGGGAGTGACAGAGGCCTAAATGTTTCTGGTGCAGGATAAGGTTGCAGTAGAGTAAGAAGGGGGGGTTGCAGGGGTTGCAGCGAGAGACCTGAGCTCACAGTGTCATCTAGCAGTCGTGTCTTGACCAGCAACCCAGCGGTTCTTGAATGGTTGACTCGGTCATCCACTTAATTCCAAGTGAGATCAGACACCCCCAGCCAAGAGTTGGTGGGTTCCTGTGACACGACGCCTAATTGGCATGGCCTGGGAGTAGGCCCTGTGCCACCACCTGTCCTGAACCTTCCTCTGTTATTTTCAGTTCTCTCCCCACGAGAAGTATTAAATGCCATAGGCTCAGCTCCACTTTTCAGTGAGGAAGAGATTCTAGGGGAGAGTCAGCAGCTACTGCCCATCCAAGATCTGGAGGAAACATCCGCAGCTTCCTCTGGTAGGCGGGCAAGTAGTGATGAGGAGAGTGGCGTGGGAGCTGGCCCAGAGACGGTTAAGGAGGACATCAGTGACATGCAGACATTACTAGATAATGTTGATGTAGCTGCTCATACTTGGGAGCCAGGGGTAGAAGAGGGCGGCAGCTTGCCCGTGAGCTAGCAACGGAGCCAGCAAGTCGCTAGCATGGGCAGGAGTTAGCAGGGTGGCTGCAGTGGCAGGTCGGGAGACAAACGTACCCAGGGTAGACCACCTGCTTCGCGGGAGTCTACCTGCAGGGAAAGTAGCGGTGCAGGGTTTCAAGGAGGCAGCGGCGGTAGCAGTCAGTCAGTGTGTAGTGTTGGGGGTAAAATCACCTACTCGGCGGTGTGGAAGTTTTTTGTTAAGCCCTCGGAGGAGGTGAATTTGATATGTAGGATTTGAGGGCAGAGGGTGAAGCGTGGCCAGGGTGCCAATGTTGGCACTACGGCCCTGTGTCAACATATGCAACATTGCCATAAAGTGGCCTGGGAGAACCATGGCTCCGATGGGATGGTCCAGCCTGCCCCAGCATCTGCTGCATCACCCAGTCGCACTCGGTTTTAGGCAGTCAAGACTCCACAACTTCAACCTGTAACGGTCGCGTACACACACACACAGGGGGGAGGGAAGTGATCACTGCGCTCCACCCTTACCCCTGGCCCTGCCTACTTGCCTTGCGAGTCCTAATGAGAGCTTGAACTAAGTGCAGGGATGACAGACAGACAAACTGTCACCACCAGACATCTGAGAAGCTCTGACAGATGCCTTTCAGAACCTCCTCCTTGAGCTTCCTTTGTTTTGCTTTCAGTTCCTCATCTCGTTAGCCTCTCTCAGCTGTCATGTAGTTGTACTGATTGCATCTCTTTAAATTCCTCCCCACAGTGCATCAGTGTGCATGCTGAGCCTACTTCCCAGTCTTCTACAAGATAAGTGTTGTGCATTCATTTGTGGTTTTCTGTTTGCTGGATCCCAGGTGACCCTGACTCCCTCCGTACCTAGTGTAGGGAGCCGGTGGTCGTGTCCCCTCACTATTATAGGGTGTTCAGGTGTTATACAGTCAAGGTACGAGGATATGCGATCATCTACCATTGGGATTTTTGCATAGGCTGAGCAGTCAGGGAGAGTGCCAGGTCTGATGCAGGGGTCTCCCTTTTTGTTCCTTAGTTTTGGATCCAGTGAGTCGTATATTCATTTTGTGTTGTCTTGTTTCGTGTACACCTTCCGTGACATTATAAACCGCACAAAAACTGTCTCAAGCATGGATCCAGTTTCACTTTTGGCTGAACGCTTGCAGGGTCGCAGATCTCCGTAAGACTCTTTCTCAGTTTCAAGTGACCGGTTCAGCTTGCGTTCATGGAGTTTGTTTTGAGCCTAAGATCTCGCTCCCGGATACGTTTTTTTGGGGTAGTGAGAATTTTGTGCGTTTTAGAGAGGCTTGCAAACTCCATTTTCGCCTTCTTCCCCATTCCTCTGGTGATGAGGAACGGAGGGTGGGGATCATTATATCGCTGCTCAGGGATAACGCTCAGCCCTGGGCCTTTTCGCTGCAGGTGGGGGCCCGGCCCCTCCGTTCAGTGGATGAATTATTTTTAGCCCTGGGTCAGATATATGATGATCCGGATCGTATTGCTTTGGCTGAGTCTAGACTACGTCTGTTATGCCAGGGTAAACAATCCACAGAGATATACTGCTCAGAATTTCGGAGATGGGCAGCTGATACTGGTTGGAATGATGCTGCACTCCGAAGTCAATTTTGCCATGGTCTTTCAGAGGGATTGAAAGATGCATTTGCCTTTCATGAGAGGCCTACCTCCTTGGACTCTGCCATGTCTCGGGCCGTTCGTATTGACAGGCGTCTTAGAGAGAGAGGAGAGATCACTCCTTCCTGTCATACTCAATTCCAGGACAGTGCAGCGGTCTCATTCTGTGCGCAGGGGTCTCAGTCGCTGTCAACCCCTTCTGAGCAGGAGCCCATGCAGCTGGGGTTGATTGCCTCTGACATTAGAAGATTCAGCCCGCATGAGAAGGTTTGTTTTTGTTGTGGAGGTATAAATCATTTTCCAAATGTTTCTCCCTCTAGGAGATTCAGGCAGTTTTTTGGGAGTAATAAATAAACAAAAAGGAAAAAATCCTTTAAAAATTTTCCATCTGTTAACATTGGCAGGGTTGAGGCGGAAATTGAAGGTGGTTCTTTAAGACCTTGTCTGGATTTCAGGGAGCTGAACAGTATCACAATTCGTGACCCTTATCCGCTTCCTCTGATCCCGGACCTGTTTAACCAGATTGTTAGGGCAAAAGTTTTTTCCAAATTAGATCTAAGAGGGGCATACAACCTGGTCAGGGTCAGAGAAGGAGACGAATGGAAGACGGCCTTCAATACCCCTGAGGGCCATTTTGAGAATTTGGTTATGCCTTTTGGTTTGATGAATGCTCCAGCCGTTTTTCAGCATTTCGTGAACAGCATTTTTTATCATTTAATGGGGAAATTTGTATTAGTGTATTTGGATGACATTTTGATTTTTTCTCCTGATTTCAAAACTCATAAGGAACACTTACGTCAGGTCTTGCTCATCCTGCGGGAGAATAAATTATACGCGAAACTGGAAAAATGTGTGTTTGCGGTTCCAGAAATTCAATTTCTGGGGTTTCTTCTCTCCGTTTCTGGTTTTCGCATGGACCCCGAGAAGGTCCGCGCTGTGCTTGAGTGGGAGCTTCCTGAGAATCAGAAGGCGCTGATGCGTTTTTTGGGCTTTGCCAATTATTACAGGAAGTTTATTTTGAATTTTGTTAAACCACTCACTGATATGACCAGAAAGGGGGTAGATTTTTCTTCCTGGTCGGTAGAGGCACGTAAGGCCTTTTCTAAGATCAAGGAGAGTTTTGCTTCCGCTCTCATCTTGGTACAACCTGATATTTCTCTACCCTTCATAGTTGAGGTTGATGCTTCTGAGGTGGGTGTGGGTGCGGTCTTGTCTCAGGGTTCCTCTCCTGCCAAATAGCGACCGTGTGCCTTTTTCTCGAAGAAATTCTCCTCCGCAGAGAGAAATTACGATGTGGGAGATAGGGAGTTGTGGGCCATCAAGTTGGCTTTTGAGGAATGGCGCCATTGGGTAGAGGGAGCCAGACACCCTATTACCGTGTTTACTGACCATAAAAATCTAGCCTACTTGGAGTCAGCCAAGCGTCTGAACCCGTGACAGGCCAGATGGTCTTTGTTCTTTTCAAGGTTTAATTTTGTTGTCACGTTCCGCCCTGGGGTTAAGAATGTGAAGGCAGATGCCCTGTCACGTTGTTTTCCGGGAGGTGGGAATTTTGAAGACCCGGGTCCCATTTTGGCTGAAGGTGTGGTGGTCTCTGCTCTTTATCCTGAATTGGAGGCAGAGGTGCAGGTAGCCTAGTCAGAGGCTCCTGATCTTTGTCCTCCTGGGAGGTTGTTTGTGCCTCTCGCTTTAAGACACAAGATTTTTAAGGAACACCACGATACGGTCCTTGCTGGGCACCCGGGGGCAAGAGCCACAGTGGATCTCATCACTCGGAGATTCTGGTGGCCGGTGCTTCGCAAGTCGGTTGAGGGTTTTGTGGCAGCCTGCGAGACCTGCGCTCGTGCCAAAGTCCCTTATTCACGGCCATCAGGTCTTCTCCTTCCCTTACCCATTCCTTCCCGTCCTTGGACACATCTGTCCATGGACTTCATAACGGACCTGCCTCGTTCCTCGGGGAAGACTGTGATTTTGGTGGTGGTGGACCGTTTTAGCAAAATGGTGCATTTCATCCATTTTCCTGGTTTGCCCAATGCTAAGACGCTGGCGCAGGCATTTATTGATCACATTGTCAAATTGCATGGTATTCCTTCAGACATAGTCTCTGATAGGGGCACGAAGTTTGTTTCCAGATTCTGGAAGGCTTTCTGTTCTCGCTTGGAGGTTCGGTTGTCATTCTCTTCTGCTTTCCACCCGCAGTCGAATGGCCAGACAGAGCACGTCAATCAGAATCTGGAGACATATCTGCGCTGTTTTGTGGTGGAGAATCAGGAGGATTGGTGTTCTTTTGTATCCCTTGCTGAGTTTGCTTTAAATAACCGTCGTCAGGAGTCCTCTGATAAGTCACCATTTTTTGGTGCATATGGGTTTCATCCGCAGTTTGGGACTTTCTCGGGAGAGGGGTCTTCTGGTTTACCTGATGAGGACAGATTCTCCTCGTCTTTGTCATCTATTTGGCAAAGGATTCAGGATAATCTAAAGAGCATGAGTGAGAGATATAAGCGTGTGGCGGATAAGAGACGTGTGCCTGGTCCAGACCTGAATGTTGGTGATCTGGTGTGGTTGTATACTAAGAATATCAAATTGAAGGTTCCCTCCTGGAAGTTGGGTCCTAAGTTTATTGGGCCTTACAAAATCTAGTCTGTCATCAATCCTGTTGCCTACCGTCTTGATCTTCCTCAGACTTGGAAGATCCATAATGTTTTTCATAAGTCCTTATTAAAACCTTATGTCCAACCCATTGTACCCTCGTCTTTGCCTCCTCCTCCGATTATGGTTGATGGTAATCTTGAATTTCAGGTCTCTAGGATTGTGGATTCTCGTGTTGTCCACGGTTCTCTCCAGTACCTCGTTCATTGGGAGGGTTATGGTCCTGCGGAGAGGATGTGGGTCCCAGTGACGGACATTAAGGCCACTCGTCTCATCAGGGCTTTCCATAGGTCCCATCCTGAGAAGGTGGGCTCTGAGTATCCGGAGTCCACTCGTAGAGGGAGGGGTACTGTCACCACCAGACATCTGAGAAGCTCTGACAGATGCCTTTCAGAACCTCCTCCTTGAGCTTCCTTTGTTTTGCTTTCAGTTCCTCATGTCGTTAGCCTCTCTCAGCTGTCATGTAGTTGTACTGATTGCATCCCTTTAAATTCCTCCCCATAGTGCATCAGTTTGCGGTTTATATTACTTCCTGGAGTGTGTGTGCATGCTGATCCTACTTACCAGTCTTCTACAAGATAAGTGTTGTGCATTCATTTGTGTTTTTCTGTTTGCTGTGTGGGGGCTTAGCTCTTCTTCGGGGTCATTCTCATAGATACGGCTTCAGGACACCAGGTTTCAGGTCCAAACAGTGCATTTATTGCGCCTCAGCAAACCAAACATGAATACAAAATAAACACCTGCCCGGCTGGGCTCTAACTAATTATGACGTTCCTGACTCACCTAAGTCACAGTCCACACCCTGTGAACCCATGCGGCTTTGTCAGCCAATGTCCCACAGCCTCCTGGCTACTCCCACAACAATGTCTCCTTGGGGATAGAGGTCTCTCAGCCCTCTCGGCTCAGACCACACAGAGCCACTCCAGCCTTCTGTGTGCAAGTCCCCACCCCCTCTCACTCTGAGGATTCCTTTATCCCCAGGTGATTACTGCACCTGGTCTTTCTTCAGACCTGGCGATTCTGATGGAAGACACAGCAAATCCTGCCATATATCTCCCCTAACAACCATGAGGCATGTCCCTGCCTCACAGCTGGATCCCAGGTGACCCTGACTCCCTCCGTATCTAGTGTAGGGAGCCGGTGGTCGTGTCCCCTTACTATTATAGGGTGTTCAGGTGTTATACAGTCGAGGTACGAGGATATGCGATCATCTACCATTGGGATTTTTGCATAGGCTGAGCAGTCAGGGAGAGTGCCAGGTCTGATGCAGGGGTCTCCCTTTTTGTTCCTTAGTTTTGGATCCAGTGAGTCGTATATTCATTTTGTGTTGTCTTGTTTCCTGTACACCTTCCGTGACACAAACAGAACGTGAACGGACCGAGTCAATACCAGGAAAGCTACAAAGTACAAATGGAGCAAGCAGAGAATAGTCAGGAGAAGCCGGGGTCATAAATACCAGGAGAGTCGTGAAGTACCAAAGGAGTAAGCAGAGGATGGTCAGGAGGAGGCCGGGGTCAGAATACCAGGAGAGCAGCAAAGTACACAAGGAGCAGGCAGAGGATCGTCAGGAAACAGCAGGAGATAAGTACGCCAGGAAATACAACATCACAGGTGGAACCTAAATCAACAGGCAACCTGTGGCCAGCAGGCTGCCTGTATTTATAGTGGGGAGTGAGGGTCATGTGACATGGCCAGCGTCACATGACCGACAGACCAACCAGTCGAGCACCGAGTGATCTGCTCGGCGCTCAAGGCAGACTTAGGAGCAGGGAACCTCCCAGTTAGCAAAGCCGCCCTGGGAACGAGGCCAAGCACAGATCCTCGCTCCCGAAGCTAAGCAGCAGGTCTGTGGCCAATGGGAGACCGAGTGCACCCTCGGAACCCCGTTACACAGCCAAAGGGAGCTGTCTGTCCTTCTCATCATCTGCTGGTCCTGATGTTCCTGCTCCTCCGAGTCCTTGTCATTAATTCCATTAGCAATTGATCACTGAATCTAATTCCAAGAGACAACAGTATGTGTGCACTCATCTAATGGAGCAAAAGTTGAATATGCTCCTGTCCAAGTTGCAGGTGCTGCAGTCCCTCCCTTTCCAAGTGGTGGACTCTGCACCTTTCAGAGAACTGATGGCTTGTGGTGAGCCGAGGTGGAGAGTAGTGATGAGCGGCAAGGGTTATATTCGAATTCGTGATAGTTCACGGATATTTGTGAATTTGAATATTCATTATATTGTCCTTTTTTTTTTTTACTCGAATATCGGCAAGGTAATGATCGTGTAATGTGCGAATATTACGCAATCAATACAGGCGTGAGTCAAAAGTGAATATATAGCACTATAGAATATAGTGCTATATATTCGTTTTTAGATTATTCGTAATTTTTTCCATCTGAACACATGATTCCTTCCTGCTTCTTGCTTGTGGGCCAATGAGTCATTGGCCCACAAGCAACTTAAGCAGGGAGGAATCATGACTTCAGATGGAAAAAATGAGGAATATTTAAAAAAACTAATATATAGCACTATACCATGCTGCTTCCAACTCACCACAATGTCATAGGGCCACTCTGTGATCACCTCATGCTGCTGTCACCTCCACATTATGTCACCTTGCCACTTTGTTGCCTCCTGATACGGCTTCCACCTCCACACTATGTCACCTTGCCACTCTGTGGCCTCCTGATGCTGCTGCCACCTCCACACTCTGTCATTGTTCCAATCTGTGGCCCCCTGATGCTGCCACCTCTACACTGTCATTGTGCCACTCTGTAGCCTCCTCCTGATGCTTCCTCCAGCTCCAGACTCTGTCATTGGCCCACTCTGTGGTCTTCTTATGGTGGTTCCACCACACCACTGTGCCATAGGGCCACTCTGTGGTCATGTCATGCTACTGCCACCTCCACACCATGTCACCTTGCCACTCTGTGGCCTCCTGAGGCTGCTACCACCTCCACACTGTCATTGTGCCATTCTGTGGCCTCTTCCTGATGCTGCTGCTGCCACCTCCACACTGTCATTATGCCACTCTGTGGCATCCTGATGCTGCCATCACCTCCAGACTATGTCATTGGGCCACTCTATGATCTCATCATGCTGCTTACACCTCACCACTATGTCATAAGGCTACTCTGTGAACTTCTCCTGCTGTTCCCACCCTCCCACTTCATGACTGGGCTACTATTTTGCCTTTCATCCTGGCTGACAACATCATTGTTTTTGACACTTCTTCTGATCTGTCAGAAGGAAGGAAACATGAGATGCACAATGGATCCTGTCTTTGTAACAGCTGTAAGACCTGTATGGTTCCATCAAACTTGGCTTATGATTTGGTAGCCAAAAGCAGGAGTGGGTACAAAACACAGAAGACATGCAAATATTCCATTCATCTCCGTTTTGGATCCACTCCTGTTTTTTTTGGCATTAGCAATACTGATGGATTATTGACCAAAAGCTGACCGAGTGAAGGCAGATGCTCCACAGACAGGATCAGTTTTTTGTGGGTTATTGTTCTGACGGATCAGAGGTTGGGCAAAATAATCAGCGACGTCAACACAAACTTACTGCTGACACCCTCTCCACTTTGTTAGGGGGCTCTACTTGTATAAGAGTTTAATAGTACAAGTTCTGTAGACATCTATGTGGAATCAGCTGACGACGGTGTAAAAGGAGTGCGCTTATTCTTGGAGCTAACATCGACCTGAGTTATTTGGTCAGTTTTGGCCCCATGACTGCCCAAATAAGTGAAGTGTGCAGTGATTCTAACAGTGACGCCTGTCATCTGCATGCCATACGGACTCACAGCATTATTTCACTACCAAAGCAGACTCCTTATGCGTGTTACTGCAAGGCACAGTGTCCTATATCACTATAAAGGCTCTCTGCAGCCAGGAAATAGCCTTTTTTTTTTACGTAATTTGCGGCAAATAAATTTGGATCAAACCAAATTTTTCCCAAAAAATTAGTCGAACTAGCGAACAAAATTTTTTACTAATAGGGAGTAAGAAATGAAACCCCAAAATTAGAAAATCCTAGGATCTTCAAAGGGCTCATGTGGCAAAGGTTTATGTAAATATATGGCTTTAACTGTAAATGAATAGAAAAAAATGTCTTGAAATTTGAATAGAAAATTTTAACAATACAAGTAAAATATAGAAATTCGGCTTTAGTCTAAGAAGTTCAATATTCTAGTAAAGTATTTTTGCATAATTATAGCATTGCTAGATTATGCTTTGTTTGAAATTATCTTGCAATCAGTGGTTATTCTGTATGTTCCCAAAGACATTTCAGTTCTGGCTCACCAAGGGAATTCACCCGGATTAAATGGTTGCTGCTTCAAGCAAAAGAAAGTCAACTGGACACTCATTGCACTGATGAGAGGGCAAAAAATTTGTGACATATTTGTCACGAATAACACAGAGCTTTTGCCCTCACAAAACACAGAGCTTTTGCCTTCACAAAATTAGGAAAAACATTGTTCAGAAAGAGTGGCCCAACTGGTTATTCATTTTAATATGACCAAAAAAAAGATAGAAAATGCTCCAGGCATTAAGATTATGCATTAAAGTCAAGTAATATGAAGAGGGAACCGTGGGTAGCAATCATGCTAAACGCCTTCCTTTAGTGACCCAGTTGAATAGTGTAATGAATAATGGGACCTAGGGACATAGATGATCAATCACTATATGAAGGCGCTGTACTGCTCTACTTCAATACAGAAAAATGCACAGATATTACAAATGGTAGCTTCATCACCCCAATAAACCAAAGGAGTAGAAATGTCAATAATTTAAGTTTTTTTGGCATGTTCTCCTGTCTTTGGAGAATTTCCACTGTTACTCTCCAAAATGAAGATATTTCTCTTGCTATAGTTTAATTCAATCCAAGAAGCATAGGTTTATATCTCATATCAAGCTAATATATTTCAACAGTAGTCTGTAATTCATTTTGATCATAGCACAGCTTTAAAACTACAATTAAGATAGCTGCACACATAGGGTTGTGCACAGATCTCACAAGGTCACATAGCAAAATTTAGTTTGGGTTCTCCTACACCACCAATTTACCAGTAGTGATGGCCTTGCGGTTCGCCCAGCGGTCGGTTCGTGGCGAACTTTGCTCATTTGCGATTCGCCGAACATGCGAACAGATGGCGATATTCGTTCCCGACATATTCTTTTACATTGTGAATAACTTTAACCCATGGACAACCAATTGAGACATTTCAGCACATGGACATACCCCCTATCTTATAAATAGACCCGATCTGGCCGCCATTTTACATTCAGTCATTTGTCAGTGTAGGAAAAGGTTGCTGTGTGGAGCAGGGACAGACTGCTAGGGACACAAACGCTATCAAATAGGTCCACAAAAGTCCTTTTAAGGACTGGTATTGGTGTACTATTGATTAGTGGTGAGCGGCAGGTGCCATATTCGATATCGACTAAATTTGCGAATATTCGATAGAATATTCGTTTTATATTCGTCGAAATCGAATATTCGTCATTATTCTTGTTATCGCGATTAATATGCGATTTAAATAATCGAATTTCGATTTGAACTTAAAGGCTACTCTCCTATTGAAATAGCAATGCGATTTCGTTAATTCTAGCCTAATATGGAATATAGCAGTGCTAAGTTAAAATCAAAATTCGATTATTATAACTTGAATTAATCGAATTGCGATTTCAACTTGGACCTGGTTTACTATGGTTGGCTTGGTAGAATTAGCGAATATGACGAATGTATTCGTCATATTCCATAAAACGAATATAACTAATGTATTCGTCATATTCCACAAAACGAAGATAACAAAGTATTCTGCATCTTCGTTTTAGCTACCTATCCATCAGCTTCGCTAATTCTAGCAATCATATAGGAAAGTTTACTATAGAGACAGCTAAGTTTAATTCGCTATGCGATTATATTACTTTGCTTTTTTTTATAAATAGAATAATTATAATAATTATCAGGTATTATAATTATTCAATTTTTTTTTAAAAGCAGTCATATAATCGCATAGCGAATTAAACTTAGCTGTCTCTATAGTAAACTTTCCTATATGATTGCTAGAATTAGCGAAGTTGACGAATAGGTAGCTAAAACGAAGATGCAGAATACTTCGTTATCTTCGTTTTGTGGAATATAACGAATATATTCGTCATATTTGCTAATTCTACCAAGCCAACCATAGTAAACCAGGTCCAAGTGTAAATCGCAATGCGATTATTTCAAGTTATAATAATCGAATTTCGATTTTAACTTAAAGGCTACTCTCCTATTGAAATAGCAATGCGATTAATTCGTTATAATAATCGAATTTCGATTTTAACTTAGCACTGCTATATTCCATATTAGGCTAGAATTAACGAATATGGAATATAGCAGTGCTAAGTTAAAATCGAAATTCGATTATTATAACTTGAAATAATCGAATTGCGATTTCTACGTAATTCTCAAATCCGACAGTACATTCTAGTATATGGAGATATTCCCATGGTGATGGGGACGTTCCATGAGCACGGAAATCGGCAGAAGCGGCAACGGGCACTGACTGGAGCAGCCAGGAAGCCAGGAATCCAAAGGACAGGTAAGAACAACTTTAGGGAAGTGGGAAAGAAAAAAATATAACAATAAAAAAAAAAAAAAAAAGAATATTCGAAATATCGAATTTATATCACTATATTCGAAATATTTGCGAATTAGCGAAGTGCCGATATTCGCGAAAAAAATTCGATATTCGAATATTCGCGCTCAACACTACTATTGATAGGTGTGCAGTACAGAGGGGTGTAATACACTTATAATATACTTTCTAACATAGAAAGCAGATTATAGAGGATTTGTATTGTGCAGCAGTGGTGAGCAGCTCTGCAGCGATACTGCAGCTACACAGAGTGACAAACGCAATTAGAAAAAATAATTATAACTGGTGTGATATACCAGTCACCCCCCCCAAAAAAACTGATAGAAGCGGGGTGTTATATACCAATAATATACTTTTTTTATAGTGCATTTGGGTACTGCAGCATTTATTTTGCTGCATTCCCTCTGCTACACACAGTGACAAACGGTTATTGTAAAAAATAATTATAAATGGTGTGCGCATGCGCGTACGCGAAAATTATATTGCCGATATTTTGCATTGAAAAAAATAATGAATGGAGATCACAAATTCGAATAATACATCTGGTATGTCACTGTCCATGTTGTGGGACTATTTGTGCACTTCTAGTAATTAATTCTTGGCTGCAAATATGAGCTGAAGGTTTTTCCGGTTCTCCTGCCATTTGACCCGCCGCGAACTTGCGGTTTGCGAACATTTGATCGCGATGTTCGTCCATCACTATTTACCAGTATGCAAGTGTCTATCACTCCCAGGTAACATGGAACGTATGCCAAGGATTTCAGACGAAATTACCATCTTTTTTTTTCATTAAGCAGAGGTCGACCTCTGGGTCACTTACTTTTTCCAACTTCTATTTTGGAAAAAGTGATACTGGTGCTTCCAAAATATGGTGCTCAAGCTGAACACCATATTTCTCAATGTAATTACATGAGACAAGTGACATTACTGCATAGATAAATTTCCTGCTTCACTTTACATATTGCAAAGTTGTCTACCTGCATCGACCACTAAGGGGAGCTCAATGCATGGGAGTTTATACAGTTACCATTGTTTACAGCGGAAGCTGTAACCCTATCTTTGCACTGAGCTCCATCTAGTGGCAGCTGCATAGGAATGCAGTATTTTAAGATCAAGAACATCTGGGCCCCTTATCTGTTGCATTGCAGAACCATCACTCAAACTCAGCCACTCCTTTTTAGGGGCTGCCAAGCAGAGACCTAATTTTACTGATATGGGAATTCCAAAGATGGCCACACTGTTAACCATTAATGGGGTATTCCCATCTCATAAAATGGGGGTATATCGCTCTGGCTCCTTATGCACACTGGCAAGAATAGCAAACTTTAGACTCACTTGCACACACAGTGACAAGCGTATCATTGATGTTAAGCAGTCTGATGATTACTGGATAGCTAGCCTTTTAGACTCTCGCTATCGAAGCAAATTGAGGGAATGTTTTCCTGCTGCAGAAAGGGCAGACAAATTATGTTATAACTAGGAAACACTGTGTACGCAGTTTTGGCGAGCCGATGCCTGTCACCAGGGTGTCTGAAAGGGAGGGCTCTCTCCGCCCCCCAACAAGTCACCTCCCTCCTGCTGCTATGAGCAGTAGAAGCCGTAACAGTAGTAGAAGCAGTAGCAACAGCAGCCAGTTCAGTCTCCCCAGCATGTTGTGCTGCACCAGGCTGAGGCCAGTCAGCAACTTGACCACTCCCGCCTCTATGCCTACCTACACTGTGGCAAGTCTCTGATGCACACAACCTAGTGGATTTCTGGGCAAGCAGACTATAACAGTGGCCCAAACTGGCACAGCATGCTTTTTTCTTTATTGTCCATACTCCAGTGCCATCTCAGAGAGGGTTTTCAGTGCTCCGGGTTGGGGGTGAGGCGTAGTGACACTGAAATGGACCAATTGTCCTCTGCCAATGTCTAACATATCACTTTTGTCGAAATGAACCAAGCCTAGATTCGGGAGGATTTTCACACTCCTCTAGCTGAGGCCGATGAATAGATCAGGCTTTGCTGACAGTGCCCCAACATGTCACTGTAGCTTCTTGTCTACCTGCCTCCATCATGCCACCACCACCATCATGACGCTGCTGTGTCAAGCTGACTATCAGGTTTTATATGGCTGCTGCTGCCTCCATCATGCTACTGCTGCGACCTGCCAACCATCATGTTCTGTACGACTCCTGCGGCTACCATCATCTTCTATACATCTGCTGCTGTCCCCATCATGCTGATGCTTGCCTGACAACGCGTACCATGTGGCTTCTGCTACCTCAGTGGCTAATGCTCCTCATTGCTAATCCCCTACTGCCACCACTATTAACGCAAAGCATCTGCCCTACTACCATTATTGCCACTACTACTACCACCACTACTGCTACTGTTACTACAACTACCTATAGCCAGCCGACCTACTGCCTTGTATGTTCTATGCTATGCTGGTACTGCTGCCATTAATATTGTCACCAAATGCCACTATATCCGAATCCTTTCCACATCCACACTGCATTGCTGCTGTTCCCAATTAAAAGGAAGAATTTTTCTGGGCTTGTTCACAACCAGCAATTTTTTCTTCTGACAATTACCAGTAACACTTAAGCACGTTGTTTAGGCAGGAATTCGGACCCTGCCAAGGTGTATATATAATTATGGACAAACATTGGCAAGGACGATTTGCAAACGCGATCGCGAGAACACGATCAACTGTTTGCGAACTGCAAGTTCGCAGCAGGCCCCATTCACTTTAATGGCAGGCGAACCTGAAAAACCTTCAGGTCATATTTGCAGCCACCAAATACTTACAAGAAGTGCACAAATCGTCCCACAAGATGCACAGTGACATACCAGAAGGGGGTCAATGGCAAAAATTCCCCCCAAAAATATGTATTTTAATCAGGAGCCATTTTTATGCGTCTTAAAGGGAAATTCTCAGAAATGTGCTCTGCTGGAGCCTAGAAAAAAATTATTTTAGGCCACGGGAGTATGTTCCTTAGGCATTCACCTGACATAAAAGAAATTGTGGCTCGAGGTACATTATGCAGTCAATGGATAACATTTTTATTGTAGGCCACTGGAATACAGGCCCCAAACATTAGGCATTCACCGGACAGAAAAGAAAAAGTAATTATGTGGCTGGAGGTATGTTAGACGGTCATTGGATATCAATTTTACAGCAGGCAGTGGACTACAGGCCCCAAATATTAGGCATTTACCGGACAGAAAAGAACAAGTAATTATGTTGTGGCTGGAGGTATATTAGACAGTCATCGGATATCAATTTTACTGCAGGCCAGTGGACTACAGGCCCGAAAAATTATTCATTCACCGTACAGAAAAGAACAATTGATAATGTGGCTGAAGGCACATTAGGCGGTCACCGTATAACAATTTTACTGTTGGCCAGTTAGATTACAGGCCCCAAAAATGATTCATTTACTGTACATAAATTATCAAGTGATAATGTGGCTGGAGGTATATTAGACGGTCATTGGATACCAATATTACTGCAGGCCAGTACAAATAGATGTGAAATACATATGTTTAAAAGAACCAAAAATATAAAATTAGATTAAAAACATGGCTAACGAAATCTCCCCTCTTGAAAAAAAATATATGATAATAGTTGAAATTCGATAACACGTGGTCGTTACAGGTGTTGAATTCCTCCGAAGTCCCAAACATTAGGCATTCACCGGACAGAAAAAAAACAAGTAATTATGTGGTTGGAGGTATATTAGAAGGTCATTCAATATAAATTTTACTGCAGGCCAGTATAGTACAGGCTCCAAGCATTAGGCATTCACCGGAGAGAAGATAACAGTTTATAATGTGGGGATTGAGAACACTTCTCTATTTGACAAGCAAATACTTAATTTATAGCAACTGCAAAGAGCCTTGGCCGTGATGTTTCAGAAATTTCCGTATCTAAATCTACCGTTTACCGAGCTCAGGCGATTAATAGAAGTAAAATGGAAAAGAAAATCGAAGAGTAACTCTTTGAAAATGCTCCTCATTTGGTCTTGCATTGGGATAGTAAACTGTTGCCCTCAGTTGCCCATGGGAGTGTCAAAACTTTGGAAGATAGAGTTGCAGTTCTAGTGACTGGCAAAGATTTTGAGTATTTGTTTGGCATGCCTGTTGCCCTGAAAGGCACTGGTGAGCAGACGGCTGAAGTAGTTATTTGGGAAGCGGACCGATTTGGGCAACGTCAAAATATCATCGGTATATCTTTTGATACTACAGCATCTAATACAGGACTGATCCAATGGGCAGGTGCCAGAATTGAAAGGGAATTCAGACGAACATTGTTGTGGTTGGCTGGCCGTCATCACACCCATGAACTAATATTGAATGGAGTGTTTGAGGAGTGTTGTGGCATACCATCAAGTGGTCCTGACATCCAAATTTTTTGTAAGTTCAAAAGTCTGTGGGCTTCACTTAATAAAAAGTCATATATGACAATGCTGGATAAAGAAAGACCTGTTCAAGGCTTTCTATAAGAACAACGAGTGAAAATGGCTAACTACATCCAAAATGTCCTAAAAGACGGAAGCCATCTAAGAGAAGACTACAAAGAGTTTTTACAACTCTCACTCCAGTACCTAGGAGGTTGGTCTAAAAAAGACTTTAGTCTCAGGATCCCAGAGCTCTGCATCAAGCAAGCTGGATGGAAAAGGCATTAAAATTGTCCTCTTCACTAAACAGTTCAATATTCTTCAACGAGAATTGAAAGGAATGAAACGGGTTGCACATTTTGTCAGCCTCATATACAGTACAGACCAAAAGTTTGGACACACCTTCTCATTCAAAGAGTTTTCTTTATTTTTATGACTATGGAAATTGTAGATTCACACTGAAGGCATCAAAACTATGAATTAACACATGTGGAATTATATACATAACAAAATAGTGTGAAACAACTGAAAATATGTCATATTCTAGGTTCTTCAAAGTAGCCACCTTTTGCTTTTATTACTGCTTTGCACACTCTTGGCATTCTCTTGATGAGCTTCAAAGGTAATCTTGTGTAGAGAAGGGTCGGCACTGCTGGATGGACGCGGTGCACGAGTCAGTGGGTAGACGTCCCAATACTTGCAATAAAAGGAAAAAAGACCGGCACTCGCGATGATGATGAATGTTGCGTTTATTCAGTCACATATTATAAGCATATAGTGACGCGTTTCAGCACAACACGTGCTTTCATCAGACTATACAATACACCCCTATCACATCCCTTTTATACACAGAGGAAAGGAGGAGTAACAGAAAAAAAGAAAAGAAAAAAATGACATCATGATATATAGCTCCGCCCACTTCAGGGCTGACACAGGTATAATAATGAAAGGTGCAATAAACCAAACAGATCAGTGTAAATACATTGATGAAACAATGAAACAGGTAATAACAATTCAGGAATCAAGTCCGCTGAAAGAGACAAATAAAGTATATGTTATTATAATATAAATTCTTATAATGGAAATAATATAATCAAGAGACTAGGTGAAACTAGAAATATTGTACTCGCGATTGAGCCTCCTTGGATCCAAAGTTTGTAACCGATGGATCCAATAGGCCTCACGCTTGAGAAGCAAACTATTCCTGTCGCCACCGCGACGAGGTAAAGATACACTCTCGATCACTTGAAACCGCAACTGCGATATCGCATGACGCTTCTCATGAAAATGATGTGGAAGGGGTAACAACAAGTTCTCAGTGCGGATGGTGGACTTATGCTTACTTAGCCTATCTTTAATGCGCATTGAGGTTTCCCCTACATAGACCAAACCGCAAGGACATTTCAAAATATAAATGACATTTTTGCTGTCGCATGTGAACATGCCTTTAATAGGAATTTGTTCTCCAGAATGAGGGTGGGTGAAGGTTGGACCTCTAATGACACTCGAACAGTTGTTACAATTTAAACATGGAAATGTGCCCTGACGCGGAGTAGTCAGTGTGGTTTGTCTGACCATAGGTTTATTAGTGCCTATATCTGCTCTAATAATTTTATCACGAACATTGTCAGCTCTTTTGAAACACATCATCGGAGAATTTTGAAATATCTCCATATGAGGATATGATCTGGACATGATGTGCCAATGCTTATTAATTATGCCCCTTATTCTCTGTGTCCAAGGATGGTACTTCACTATTAATGGAATGCGTAGTGGTTTGGTAATCTTCTGTCCCTGCGGTTGATCTAACTTGTTCTTTTGAGATTGTAGTAAATATAGGGGATAGCCTCTATTAAGGAACTTTTTAGTCATCTCTTGCAACCTAATTTCACAGGTATCAGGATCAGTCACGATCCTTTTAACCCTTTGGTACTGTGAAAATGGAATCGCCTTCTTGATAGTTGGGGGGTGGCTACTAGTGTAGGTAAGTAGACTATTTCGATCTGTATCCTTGATATATAGATCAGTATACACTGTACCATCATCCTTACGTTTTACCCATGTATCAAGAAAGGATATTTGTTGGAAATCGAAGTGTATGGTAAATTGAAGCTCACTCCAAATGGAGTTAAGATGACTATTAAATTCCATGAGGGATCGAACGTCGCCTCGCCACACGCAAAACACGTCATCTATAAAACGACGCCAGAATATACAATGCTTTAAATATAGAGAATTAGAATAAACAAATTCACTTTCAAACGATGACATATAACTGTTTGCGTACGGCGGCGCGACGTTCGATCCCATCGCGGTCCCGCGGCGCTGTTGGAAAAACGTATCTTGAAATAAGAAGTAATTTTCTTCTAGCACTAATTTTAAAAGTGTCAGAAAAAAATCCTTCTGTGCTGGTGTATAATGACTGGTATTTAGTAATCTAGATGCTGCCTCTAAACCCTTTTCATGAGTAATGGAAGTATAGAGGCTGCATACGTCAAAAGTGACCAGTATGCAGTCTCCATCCAGGTGTAGGGGACGTATTTCACTCAAGAAGTGTCCTGTGTCTCGTAGGTAGGAAGGAGATAACATGGTCAAAGGTGTAAGTACTTTCTCCAGGAGAATGGCTGGGGGAGAGAGGATTGAATCGGAGGAGGCCACAATAGGGCGTCCCGGTGGTCTTGTCATGGACTTGTGAATTTTCGGAAGGGTGTAAAACACCGGTGTAATGGGATGCTGGTTTATCAAAAATTCACTTAATTTGTTATCTATGATACCATCCTCTCTCGCCTCAGTCACTATCCTCTGTAATGCGCCTTTAATTG